>NC_135843.1:562500-835000 GCF_029677425.1 Wolffia australiana
TTCGAATTTTTTAGTTAGGGACAGTGCCATCCTTTTTATGCCGTGATAACTTCTAAAACGCAACCCTGCTAAACATACGATGATATTTTCAGGCGAGTAAAGGTATCAGTTCGAAGTTAGCTCGATTGATAGACTTTCTCGTGTCGTCGTGATTGACAAACCGGTCCAAGCATTCATCCTAATCATATCAATAAAACTTATCCGGGTGTCTCGTCCATTATGTTATACATTGTTAAGATAATGGCGTGTAAAATTTATGTATTTGCTTCCCAAAATAATATAAAAAAACTTATATCTACTTATCCTCGTTAAGGAAAATTATTTGGTTTTAAAAAATGTAAGAGATTGAAAAAAATATTTCCTACAATTAAATTTCCATTTTTAAAATTTTAAGACTATGTTATTATGTTAAAACTATGTTATTATTTTGATATCAACGGGATGTTTATTTCAATCGTTAGTTAAATATTCTATGACTGTTATTACAGGTTTTTATAATTTTATGACTATTTTTGAGTCATGAAAAAAAATTTGGTCACGATATTAATGTTTTGCATAGTATTAAAACAAAAAGGATAAAAATGAGTTGTGTGAAGCATGGTCACATGAATATTAGTCTAGCCATATTAATCTAGCGATGAATTTTCATGAATTGAATTTTTCACATAATTTTGAAGTTATTCAATTTTCCATTTATATAGCTATCTGAAAACTTTTATTCCATAATAGTCATACTTTATCGTATATCTAGAGAACAGTTGAAAAAAATATGTATCTGGCAAAGCTCCAGAATTTGTTGTAATATTAAATTTTGGGTATGTGGATAATAGCAGGTAAAACTTTAAGAAGCTCTCTTCTGAATAAATGTTTATTCTAACATTAAGATAATGTTTGCAACTGACTATTGTCATTTCAACTCTTACTATTTTCTTGAATAAAAGAAGAGTATATCAACTACTTTATGATTCAAATTCAGTGAAACACAATGAAAAATTTCAATTATAATTTATTCTAATGTATGCACTCAGTTGAAAATAAATCTTGACCAAAAATATGTATATTTTATTTCACTAAAACTAACATAGATAAAGCCGAGTGAAAGTCATACCTTATTGCATTTTATTTGATTCAATAAATTTTTTATAAATATTTTTTTCAATATGAAAAAATGATGAGTCAACCATAAAAAGCTGAGAAACCCATAACATGGATGATCCCAACAATTTCAGTTTTAAGTGATAATGCAAATCTTTTGTGGGTTCATGTGACCATATTTACATGTTTACATGCATTAAATTGATTCTATAACCATGTTATCAAGGCCAAAAGTTATAAAATCTATTTCTGAAGGAAGTTTAAATATTTTTTAATTTCTTCAATTTTTAGGTATTTTTTAGGATTATCTGGCCGTATTGTGAAAACAAATAATTTTTGGAGATGGAATATAAATGTTGAGGATTTTCTGTCATTAAACATAGGAACATATTTTTTGACTTCGATTTTTGATATTATTAAAATTGAACTTTAAATCAAAATTATAAATATTCTTTCATTTTATTTCTTCATAATTCAGAAATCACAGCGCTAGTCGCAAGGCATGTGTAAAGTAGGGTGACATGTTGATGTGGTACCTGATAAGCCAAAAAATCACGTAAAATTACGTGGTCGTTGCGCTTTTTAGACTTATGCAATAAATTTATAATTCCCTTAATTACTAAATAAGAATATAGAGCAAGCAAGGGGTCGATCCGCAAGGAGGCAACAATTCAGAATTTTCAAACAATTTTTATGAATCAAGTCAAGTAATTTTGAATTTTGCAATATTTAATTCAATTAATATTAAATAATATTCTTAAAATAATCAAAATTAAGTAAAACTTAATTTTGATTTCGGTCAGATAATTCCAGATAAGAATATTATTATTATTTTAAGCTCATAAAAATATAAATTATTAATTTCCCAATTTAATAAAATTTATAATAATTTTCAGAATTAAAATTGGGAATTTAATAATCAAGAAAGTGATTTTTGAATTGGAGTTCAAAATGGATGAATTTTCGGTTCAAATTTTATTTTGGGTTTTTTATATATTAAATTAAATTCCTAAACAATAAAAACCGAAATCTAGAGAGAGAAACAAATCAAATTAACCTAGAGAGAGAAAGTGAAGAAATTGGGGAAAGCCCCAATTTCGACCCTAAATTAAAAATGTAATGAAGCAGAAATGTCCTAAAATGGTTAAGAATTAATTATCAAAAGTCAGATCTCGAATCCAAATCAAAAAGAAGTGCTGATGCATTCAAAACATGAATCTAGGGCATGTACATTTCGCCCATGCCAAGGCGTTTTCGAATTGTTCTAGAAGATGATCAAATACAATTCAGAAACTTACAAATTTGATAAAGAGATCCAGATCTGACGACTTCCAGAATGCCTCCTGTGTCCTTCCTGGCCAATTGCTTGGGGAGAGCCTCTGAAAAGTGATTTTCGCCCTTTTCCAGACCTCCATTTAAAGATCCAACCGTCTGGATTGTAGAGGGGGAAAAGACGAACCTACCCTTAAAATTTCAGCCCAATCGGACATGTAGATCTCAAGATATCAAGGTTTTTGTGAGAAAAAATCTGAGCCGTTGGATTTATTTATCTCTCCTCCAATAAGCTTGGAAATGGCGCGTTTTGATTGGCTAGCATGATTATTTCTCGTTTTCCGCTTTCTCGGATCACGCCCTGACACGTTGTTGTGCGTGTCGTCCGCCCGCAATCATTGGCAAGTGATTTCGTCATTTGAAGTGGCTAGGAATTCTCCACGTCACCCTGAAATAATAAAACCAAAAGAAAAGGACAAAAGGTCTTTTTTAAAAATATATATATAATTTTTTATTCTCTTAGCCGTAATCTTTGACCATTCTTCTCTCTTTTATTTTAAATCATAAGCGGCTATTCTTCTCTCTCTTCTCTCTTTAAATATTTTAAATCATAGCCACTTATGTTGACTATTCTTCTCTCTCTCTTCTCTCTCTTATATATTTTAAATCATAGCCGCTTATGTTGACTATTCTTCTCTCTCTCTTCTCTCTTTTATATATTTTAAATCATAGCCGCTTATGTTGACTATTCTTCTCTCTCTCTTCTCTCTATTTATTATATAATAATAACCACTCATTCTCTCTCTCTCTTTATTCTTATTTAAATAAATATATCCATTTATTCGCCCGGGCGAATGACGTGGATACTCCTTAGTAAATATTTAAATATATTATAAATGCCAAATAAATAATATATGTGTTATTTAAATATGTAAAAATCATTTCTTGGCTATATAATGGTCAAAAAATTATATAAAAATATGGAAAATTCCAGAAAAATCATGGAAACACTTACCAACCTTTAGCCAAGTATTTAAAACCCTGTAAAAAATATTTCTTCACTGAAATGAAGTTAAATTCCATAAAAAATGATAAAAAATCAGAATTAATAATAAAATGAAAGGTTAAATGATCTATCTTTATTTTAATATGATAACATGGAAATATAGTCATTAAAACACATAAATATAATATAAAATTCATTAATTAATCATGTTAATTTGCAAGTTATCAGTACCCACGTGTTTTTGTGAAGCACATGTGTCCACATCTGAATGATAGAAAAAATAGAAAGGGGATGTGGTGCATGCTGATGCATCACCCCGCCACACTTCTTTAATTATTTAAAGATATTCTCTTTCTTGTCTATTTCAAGATTGGGACGCATGGTACTCTGTAGGCCATATATGGATAAAGTGTTGGGTTCTAGGGGCCTTGAGATGGATGAACAATACAAAAGGATGCGCAGCGGAAGTCTTTTGCGAATCGAACGGCATCAACAAAAAACCATTAAAATGAAGTACCTTGCACGAATCTCATTCGTGATTTCTTCGATCCTGGAGTGAGACGAGTCGAGCTGCTCAAGTGTGCAGCCTCTAGACGTATCCATGCGGTCCTCGGCACGTCGGATCTCTTCCTTCTGGTTGACGAGCCCCGTTCTTTCTACGTCGGCGTCGTTACGTCGTCCCGATCACATCAGGGATGGAGAGGGGTTGTGGGGAGAGTGGAGAAGAAAGGGAAAGGCCCCTGAACAATTCTGGCCTGGGTGAATTTAGTTTAGGGCCTTCCCCTATTTATACTAAGTGGGTATTTTTCATAAAAACCCCCAAAACTTAAGTATATCTTCCAACGTCCAAAAGACCATTTGCGTGTGACCCTCTAGGCCCATGTATCAGTCTAGTTAACGACTCCAGCGGCCAAATAACCTTTATTGGCCTTCCAAATTAATTAACTATGTCATCATATAGATTAATTAATGTCGGATTGATTTAACCCAATCGATAGGTCGAGACTCTGACACGTGGGGTGCTAAGCTACACCGCGTGTCCTAGAAGATACAAAGGAGTGTGTATTGACTCACTCATGGAACCTGTTCATCATCGGTTACCATGTATGTATAATCCCTCATCCACTTGACGCTCCTTGGACGACTTATGATATGGTCAACTGTCAAACCCTTATCGGTCATCCGAGTTAGTACTGATGCATTCGAAAATCATCGAAGAACTCTTCTCCGATATTTCACTGCCTTGGTCAAGGACTTCGTTGCATCGTCTTCCTTGAGCTGTCATCTCTTATACCGCGGGTGGACGATCCCATCTTGACCACTCAATCGTCTTCGTGTACTTCTTGATGCACCCGAACATAGACCGTTTAGAATCCCATGATTAGAGACTCGTTGGCCATAGCCAAAGTACAACCGTCCGTCCACAAGATGTCTTTGGTGTCTCAAGTCTAAGGACCACTTATACAATCGTGACGTGAATCAACCTGATTGACAGTTCGGTATAATACCATTCAGGCATTCGTACGGATCAATTCAGTGAACTCTTTCCACTAAAGAGCACCCACTATCTATCCTTAGTGTCGCCACACTAATGGCTACGGGACAGGCCATATTCATCATATGAGTGAGGTTAGATAGTGCTATTCTATCTGAATACTTCGATGTCCTTCTCACGTATCCTTTGAATAGAAATTTTTAGACACATGCTTAAAGACTAGTGCTCTCCGTATTACAATCTCATCATAATTCACTAAGTCTGATCATGTATTCATGGACTTCATTATACGCATCACACGTGCATTATAATGAATATGTTCTATTAATGAACATGGAACGAGATGTGGAATGTGTGATTGGCTTGCTGGCCACATATATTTCCATCATAAATATGTGAAAATATCTCAAACAATCATGAAATAACCTGAATAGAAATGGCGGGCATAAAGTCCTAGATGTGATACTATGACGACAGGATAAGAGAGAAGAATATTTATTTTAAATCAACAACTAAGATTCATCCAACTTCAGGGCTTCATATCTTACTATCAAAAATGCTGATGGAGCTCAAATTTAAAGGCCAGATTCTTTTTTCTTTCCTTCCATCCATGTGGTTGGATATATAAGATGAGCCCCCAGTTTTTTATAAATATCTTTGAACTCAATGTCTACCTTGGTAGACAGATTGAAAGAGGGAGAGGTTTTCAAAATCCATCGAGTCTTCCTTAGTGTCTTGAGGTCATTGAGAGAGACAACACAAAAGAGGGATGCATTGTTGCATCAGTAAAATCCCCTGGTCCTTGAAGAACATAAGAACATAAGGTATGTTCTCCCGCCTTCCATGTTCTTGTATTCATTACATGTATTTGGCTAGATCTACATCTTGATGTTTTCGCACAATATCTTGCCATTGTCATCATATCTCACTCGTCTATATCTGCTTTATCTCATCTTCTCATCTTCATTTTAAAACAAACCCATTATTTATACATTGCTTTGTATCTTATCATTTATACATCTCATTTCTTCATCATTTGTTTGTGCCTTCTTCTTTACACAGCTTATTATTTCATCACCACGTATTCATGTCTTCGTCCATCTTGATCACTCATTTTATTTGCTCAACTGCTACTTGATAAAGCAAATTTTGGGATATCAATATTTCATTCTTATTAAGTTCATTGTAATCAAATAATGTTTTTAAATTGTGTTCTTACTCAAAGATGTGTATCGGTGAGCAAGGTCATCTTCTCATATATTGGCATTAAGAAGTAGACTTAATATTAGAGTTAGGGGAGAGGGAAAAAAAATGGATAACGATACTAGTGGTAACTTTATTAATATTATTTATGATGGATATTATGTGGCTGTCCAGCAAAATCACACCACCATGTTTATTTAAGTTTATTCAATAAAGTATTATATTCGATATTATTCTAGTCTGATGTTTATAATGAAGTCCATGGATATGTGCAATGACATGGTGAATTATGATGAGATCATAATATACTGATTGATGGTCCTTAAACATGTATTCCAAATATTCCTATTTGATATATAGTCTACATGTACATCGAATTGTCCAGATAAAATAACAGCAATTGATCCTACTTATACGACAAGTATGGCTGATCCTGTGGCTATTAGTGTGGCGACACTACAGACAAATAGTGGGTGCTTTTTAGAGAAAGAGTTCACTGAATTCGTCGAAAGAATCCCTGAATTAGGGTTTAGGATTTAGGTTTGGGTTCAGGAAAAATCAAGTTGATTCATATCACGGCTGTATAAGTAATCCATTGACCTGAGACACAAAGCGCATCTCATGGATGGCTAACCACATTTTTACTATGACTTATGAGCCTCTAATCATGGAATTCAAACAATTCTTAGTTTGGTTCTAGTAAGAATCTTATGGAGGTGATTGAGTGGTCTAGACAGGATCATTCACCCTCGGTATAAGATGAGATTGACTCAAGGAAGACAATGTAGAGAATCCCTCACTGAGGGTAGTGGAGAATGCAATCTCGAATGATCCCCATTACGCATCAGTACTAATCAAATGATGGATTAGGGTTTGACAATCAACCATACCAAAGTCGTTTGAGACTCTTGAACGGATGATAGAATACATCCCCGGCCACCTGTCACTCATGTATTCAAACGACAGAACCTGATGCACTATCACCATCCCCGGCCACCTGTCACTCATGTATTCGTCCTGTTCAATGCCCTGTTGGTACTTTATGGCCTGAAATATGAGATAGAGGACATGATAAAAACTAAGGAATTTGATCTTGACTATTTTGATTTTATTAGAAAAGATGAACGACAAAAATGCATGATGTTGATTGTCTGATAATCTGTAAGAAGATAGATGATTAAGATAGAAATCTATTTTGAAAGAATGCTCAATTTGTGACGGACTTCTGTTCGGGTTAGTTGCAAGCCCATCATACTCTTGTGCCTTTGTTGTATTGATGAGGTGGCCCATCGGCCGCACTCCAATGGCCTAGTGCCCGACACGCGTTTCTCTGAAATACCAAGAAATGTTATCACATATGAAAAATTAATAAGAAAAGAAATGCAATATAAATCCCGAATTTAATCCATATTGAACTTTAAATAAATCTTCATGTGTGCATGTGAGGGAACCATGTGTCACATGTCATTTATCCCTGATATTTTATGGCACTCCCTGCTGACCTGTGGCAGCCTGTAAACTGCCTCTCAGTTGTGGTGGCAAGCCTCTATACACACGGCTGTGACTGCCTTTGTGCCTGGCACTGCGTGCAGTCGTAGCTGCCTTGGATCCCTGGGACAATTAAAAAATTTTGTTTTATTATGCATTATTTTATATATATGTAACCTATGATGCACTTGAAGTGTTGAGGTTATATTTATCATCTCATTCATGCATAAGTGATGCCACAAAAAAGGAAAAATAAGAAAATCTATATAGTATGAATTAATGCATCAAATCAAATTTATCCATCCCACATTAAAGCACATATATAATTCTATCTTTTTTAATACAAGAGATAGTCTTGAAAATAAAATTTATGCAGGAGATTGGATATGTCACCGCTCATATTAATTTTTAAACAGCATTAAGAAGTTGAATATGGATTATCCATTGTTCCAGACTTTTGGTGACAAATTATTATTAGTTGAAGTGGTTAATTAGTTTTTTATTAGTTCATTGAACTAAGCATCTGTTGGCAATTATCTTATATTTATTTAATCATGATCCCACATAATCTATAAACTTATCTATATCTAGTTTGAGTTGATAACAAAAGTACTGCGAGGCCCGTCTGAAATAAGTTTGGATAGCCTATCATATCATTATAATAGCACACTGAAGAAGTCTGGTCCAGATGACAAGATATGTACTGCATCTAGGGGGTTCATGATCTAATATCCTTAGTCATCAAAGTTATAAATCGAACACTCTCAGGGCCCATACAAATATGTCTGTTTCAGTGAGTCATGCTTGCCCCATATTATATTGCTTTTGGAACACATTGAACTTTGACCGAGAGATTTTTTTGTACGGATGAACATGGAGAGAGACGACAATAACCAACTGGTTTTGGACCTATTCCACTCTTCCGCATTAAAATGATAAAGCGCGTTGACCAATCCGATCATCAGAGATGAACAGATTTTCGTCTCCGTACAATGGGTTAATGATAGAATACCAATAAAACATTTCCTCAGAACCGACAATTATCCATATTTAATAAGAGAGAACCAAAGTCAAGAAACTACAAATTTTGACCCCAAACTAGTCATGGCATGTACTACTGTTAACTAGGTATTTTTTATAAAGCAACCTCACAAAGATCTCGTGTACCCCCGTGCCTTGGAAAGATATGTGCAAAACACAACGGCAAAATATTGAGCACACTCATCTTAATGGCATATCTTTTTTGTGCAGCAAAATATGGCTCTATGCCAGCTGTCTAAATTCACCAGTATCCTTTTAATCATTCACTACGATAAATGAATGGAAATAAACCGTATATCAATGATGAACATGTGAAATTACGTTTTCAAAAGATATAAATATATAGCACTTATGACAAGTATTTAGTGCGGGAGGACATCTTTTTCAAGGGTTTAATTTACGTCTCTCTGATTTAGCGGATACTTAAATCCACCCTGTCGATTACGAGTTTACTGGGCAGGACAAAAGTATGTGATTATTTCCACTAATTTTCGAATTTCCACATGGCTAAACGAATACGTTGGTCTACGAAGACCAAAACGACGCCGGTCATCGACCAATGTTGGACTCATTCAATTCTTTGGCGGTAAAACGATAAACCGCGTCAGTCATTCTGGTGTTCTTGGATGAACTGAATTTCGTCGCCGTTCTGGGGGTCAAAAGAATAGCCTAAACACTAGAGAAAGTCATAATCCGATGTTACTAATAAAATACTAAGTTGAAACCTGGACTAATAATTAAAAACCGATTAAACTGGAGATCCCGCCACCGATTCCTCGATGCCACAGAAAACCGCTAATTCGATTTATTTTCTTAGGACGATAACCCAAAATCTAAAGTTCTATTAATAAAGAGCATCATGACTTGTTCTTACTTGGTAGCTATTCCATGGGCCAAAATCTTTCTCATCAACACGGACAAACAACGCGTTGACCGAAAATGACCCCAACAGTCAATTCAACGTTAAATGGAAGGCCTCACGAGATCAATTCTAGCTATAAAAGGGAACCCATCTCGCATGCTTCAAAATCACATAGGCATCAAAATATCAATTCCAAGACTAACGTATTGGAATTGCGTTGAGGACAGGAGAGGTCATTCAAAAATTATACTGGGCGAACGTACAATATCTTTTGAGATGAGAACTACAGCTGTGCTTCTTCTAGTTCTTTTCGTTCTGTCCTCAGGCTTTGAAGCATTGTCTGCAGCGAGGCCTCTGCAAGAGAAGCTGCTTCTGGGAAAAAATCTGCCGTTATTGCTACAGTCGTTGGCTAAAGAGCCGCCAAAAAAATCAGATCAGTCTGGTTGCACCGGCACCCCTGGAAGGCCTGGCCGACCTTGCCGACTCCCATAGAATGAAAAATGGATTGGGCAGAGTATTTGCTCGGCCTGATTTTTTAATGTAAAGATCATCTGCACTCTTGGAAAAGACAAGGGAGCGTGCATTTTTCTTTAAAACTAAGATTCTTTGGTTCGCATTTGTAAATCAGAAACCAACATTTCTGTTTGGCCAACTTTCTTACATTTTTTCCAATGTAAATATGCATCGGTAAGCGGATCGATATGTAGTACAGGGCCTTTCGGATATTATTCTTTCGACTTGTAAGAATGTTCAATCATGCTGGTTCTTGCGCCATAGCAACTAGAAAAGAGTTAAGCAGCATAGCTTAAACCGTTTCCAGAGGACCGCGTACTTGATAACACTATAGTAACCCTATGATCTGATGAACATCGGAACAAGATAAGTTAAATACATAACAAGTTTGTCCAAAACGTTTCGGGTGTTTCCGAAAGCTTGATTCACGTAATACGCGATCCAATGGGCGACTACTAAAATTAACGTACTATTCTTAGATTACTCGCATGTAATATTTTATTCTCATGTTACGTTGCAATTAAAGAGGAATGAAGGCCACCTCAGCGTCGACATCCAGCAGTACGATTTTAAATAATAGTTGACTACTAAGAATTGAACACATACCTATACTCGTTAAGGGAAATAGATGAACAGGATTAAATATAAGAAAATATAGATGGCTAAGATCAAATATAGACAGGATTAAATCTCACGGATATGATTAAATCTAGATAGGTAAATGTAACTGTGAGATAATCTAACAATTACAATTAAATTGAGTTGGGTAGTTACAGATCTTGATCTATAACTACCGATGACTATCGATTAATACTTATCTGTATAAATACCAACCAATATTATGTGATTTAAGTAAAGGAAGATCAAATATCTTAATATCTACTCCTGTTCTTTTCTCTCTCCTTCTCATCTATCTTCATTCTCGTGCTCCTTCCTCTTCTCCTTTTGCGTCTTCTTCTACTTCTTCTGAGAGGATTTTACATGGTATCAGAGCCATCAATCTAAAGGGCATCTGGAACATCTCAAGGTTCAACATCGTGATCTTCATCATGGTTACTCCACAGTCTGGAGCTTTGTCAGCTGCAGGACAAGTCCCGGCATTTGTTCCCACTGGTACAACGATGTCTAACAAGCAGACTAATGACAATTATCAAGCGTGTAGGTGTTCCATTTTCAAATTCTAAATGGGTATGATTTAGTTAAAGTATATTGTAGGATTATATCCACCAAACTCTGTTGCAGATTCAGAAGGACAAATGATAGATAATCTGATGTTTAAACCATGGTGGAAGCCAGATCAACAAGTTCTGGGTTTTCTGCACTCAACACTGTCAGAAACCATTATTCCATACATCAGCAAAGCAAGATCTTCCAGAGAAGTATTTGCAGAAACCTGGGCATGTCATCTCACATTGCAGTCGATCAAAAATTATGGAAGTACATCGACAATTTCCTACCATGAAGAAAGGTACTCTGACAACTGATGAATATATAGCTTATTTCTGATCAGTAGTTGAATCGTTTGAAGTTGGAAATCAAGTGGTTAGTGAACCCACCATGATTTTCACATTCTTTAGAGGGTTGAGGACAGAATATGCGCATTTTGTAATTTACATAAATGCTAAAATCAATAACATGAAACTTAATGACATAATCATGAATCTAAAGGTGCATGTGTATACTTGGCATATCAACAAGAAAACATGAGTGAATTTTTTGGTCCATCTGCCAACTACACCCAAATTCAAAATGTATAAGCTTATAACCAGTGAATAAGATATGGATACTTCAACAGGACTTACAATCAGAATCGAGGAAGAGGAAGAGGCAGGAGCAATAGATTTCATCCAAGATGTCAAATTTGTTTTCAGTTTGGGCACCGTGCAAGAGAATGCAATGAATTCCGTAGCAGAAGTGACTTAACCAGGAAAAATACAGATCAATAGACACAAGGCATACCTTCATTATCACGACAACCAAGAGCATACATTGTGAATGCAGACAGTTTATCTACAATGACACATGGTATCCTGAGAGTGGGGCTACACATCATGTCTCTTCAGATAAAAACATGCTATATCAACCCATCAGCAGTCTTGGAAATGACCAACTCCCCACATGTGTAATGTCTCAGGTTTGAACATCTTGTCCATTGGTTCTTCTAAGATTGTTGCACATGATAAAAATTTACATTTAAAATATGTGCTGCATGTTCCTGAAATAACAAAAAAATAGAGTCATAAAGGAACTCCAAACAAATCAAAAACCCTATGATTGAATCAACTTTGTACACATTAAATCAGTGATTTCTTAGTTCCTCGAGTAAGTATTACTAACGCGTTAAAGTACACAGCCTTGATATATCCACATGATACTTGGCACATAAAATATCCTTCTCTTCATCTATATGAATTGCATCATTATTACAATTCACTCATGTATTGTTGACTAATAAATTAGTTACATAAATTGAATGATATTTGATCTGCCTCAATCTGCTACATGTCTATCCATATAACTCCGTAAATAAATTATTTGTGTTATTCACTCATATTCAATAAACTTCTATTTCAAAATGAAACATTCATTCTGTGTATATTTTCCAGTGAAAAATATTAAATTAAATCATTCAAGGATGCTCGTAATAAATGCCCTTGAAAAATATTAACAGGAGCTATATTATTGTTGATGTTTCTGACTGACCAAATAAATTCCAATTGATCTACAAATTTGGGTGTAATTATACATGAAGTATAGAGTTCACCATCATAATTTAAATTTTAGATTGTTTGGTCTGACCCATTGACCTTACCCGCTAAGTTCACAATTTTAGGTTTCTCATGAGCATAGGTGATGTGGACATGAATTAGATGGTCTTCAATTTTAAACTCATCTAAAAACTCTATGGAAATTATTTCAACTGGTTTCCAAAATAGAATGGTCATTGGTTGACCAAACTGCATGGGTTAACCAAATGCCAAGTAGACTTCATATGCCATACATTGACTTGAAGTCCATAGCCTTCAATCTTTACAATGACCTTGAACATGGTGGTGGGATTGACTTGAAGGCCACATAATATACATGAGTCACAATATTTGAGCACAAAATAATTTCAATCTCATGGTTAGAGACTCATGGGTCATACTCAAAAGACAACTATCCATCCAAAGGCACTTTTTTGTGCCAAGTAAAAGAAAATTTTGCACGACTATGAATTAAATCAACATTGTTTGATGTTAGTTGTAATACTAAGGGAGTCATATGCAATGTTTTCCTGATAACAATGTGTTAAGACTACATGCAATGTGAGTGACAGCATGTAAAAACAAACAGGGTACCTGCAACAACATGGTATATGTTGAAATTGTTACCTCTCTGTTCGGTTCTGGTGCCTTGGCTGAAGGGTAGGAAACTGTTTTCTATGCAATAGAAGCAATGATCGATTCTAAATGATAATACACTACACATCATGTATACTGCACCCTTTACTTGCTACACCCTTTACTTGCTCCCTTTGAGATTGTTCTAAAGATATTCATGTGTCCGGCACCTAGAAGTATCCACACAATCAATGTAATCTTGGACATCCACTTCTTCTTTTCCAACTCTTATTGAAGTACTTATAGATTTTCTCGCCATGAAGACCCTCATCTATGATGAGTCGAGAAAATGAGAAGGATGAAATGGGGAGCGCCTAGCTCTAGCTGGCCTGAGTGTCCTTCCTTATTTATACTTTACTTAAGTTTTTGTGATGCAGCGTGGCAGCCTGACCATCAGAAGACGTCTTCGGAGCTACCCTCATCGTCGTCGCCAATCCCACCGGTCTGCGTCCCCCGACCAGCACGCCAAGGCGACAGTAAAGACACCCGAGTTTAAATACCCCGGGTAAAGCATGTCCGCACGACTTGAATGTTTTTTGTTTTTCTGCAGCCCATGCTTATCGTGTTTGTTGCTTTCCCCATTTACATTTCTTCATTTATATGTGTTTGTATTCATCACGTCGCGTTTGCCGTGTTCGTCATGTCACGTCCGTATCGTCCTATTTTGCACCTTTCATTTTATCTTCATGTCATTTAATTTCCATCAATTTATCTTTTTGTGTTGTAAACGGGGTCCCCTTTTTGGGCCCCTTGTTGGACCCTTTGTAAAGGGTCCATCATGGCCCTATATAAGGCCATGATGGGCACCAACGGATCCAGATCTGTTTTAGCATTTTGTGGAAGTTACTCTTTGTCGTTCAGATATCATGTTAGAAGAAGAAAGGAGGAAGGAGAAGGAGAGGGAGGAAGAAGGAGAGGGGAAGAAGAGAGAAAAGGTGAAGGGAAGAGGAGTGAGAACGCCATCGAGCACCCTCCATCCCACTATTTAATCACTCTTGGCCGCCGACAAAGTCACCATGTTGACCACCGATTGCCATCCAAGATACCTTGTTGTGGGGCTTTCTCCGCCAGTCATCGTTCACGCGTCCCCGCCAACAGAATCGTGACGAGACCACAGGCCACTACCCAGGAGTCCTCGCCATCATGCTTCTCTGCCGGACACTGTTTTCACGTCACCTCGGACATTGCATCCTCAACGTTGACCGCCGTTTGCCCGCTCATGCAACCTCGCCGAAAGGTTTCCTCTGCGTCGATTACCGGTCGTCCGCTTGTGTGCTCCCGCCGACGGACTTCCTTCATCGTCCATCAATCTCTTGTACGTGCCTCTTTGCCATTGGGACTCTCCACCGGCCATCAAATTGGATGTGTGTTGTTTAAATGGCGTTGAATGATTGCCGCTCATGTTGCCAATCGGCCATTCGCGCTTAGCGTTTGGCCATCCATCGAAAGTGCTGATTGTCGGGTGGCTCCCCATACGCGATGACAGCGCAACGTTTGGGTGTCCACATTGATTCATCATGCACTGAAATTAGTTGCCCTGACTGCAGATCGACCACGCCTATCAGGTTTAAGTTGAGTCCTCTGATTTCTTTCAATTATGGTCCCTCACTTTGCTTGCTTTTCTTGAAGATTTGGCCTTAATGAGATCAAAGGCTCATTAAAGTCATGTAAGCTGCAACTCTGCGCCACTTCAGGAGCTCTGAACATGGTTGGGACTTCCTAAACCTATTTCCCTTAGCCCAATAACCCACAAATGAGACCTAACCCTTAAAATATCAAAACTCTAAAAGGGAAGTGAGATTCATTTCAATTGACTCGTAGAGTCAAGTACAATTAGTCTTAAAGATAAATATATGAACTCAATTACCAATTTACACTAATTTCATGAACTAAGTGCTAAATGATGTTTATGTGGTGAATTTAAATATAAATAGTCATTATAGAGATAAAGTTTGAGATAGAGAGAGATAGAGAGATATAGAGATATAGATATTAATAGAGTTAGATTAACAGATATAGATAGAGATATATATAGAGATAGAGATAAATATAAAGATAGTGATAGGTATATAGATAGAGACAAAAATAAAAATAGAGATAGAGATAGAGATTAAGATAACGACATGTATACAGATAGAGATAGAGATAGAGATAGAGATAGAGATAGAGATAGCGATAAAGATAGTGATAGAGATAGAGATTAAGATAATGACATGTATACAGATAGAGATAGAGATAGAGATAGAGATAGAGATAGAGATAGAGATAGAGATAAAGATAGTGATAGAGATAGAGATACAGATACAGATAGAGATAGAGATAGAGATAGAGATAGAGATAGAGATAGAGATAGAGATAGAGATAGAGATAGAGATAGAGATAGAGATAGAGATAGAGATAGAGATAGAGACAGAGATAGAGATAGAGATAGAGATAGAGATAGAGACAGAGATAGAGATAGAGACAGAGATAGAGATAGAGATAGAGACAGAGATAGCGATAGAGACAGAGATAGAGATAGAGATAGAGACAGAGATAGAGATAGAGATAGAGATAGAGATAGATATAGATATAGAGATAGAGATAGAGATAGAGATAGAGATACAGATACAGATACAGATACAGATAGAAAGGGATATATATAGAGAGAGATAGAGATGTAAAGACAGCGTGCAACAATGAAGTGGTTGACCGCACTACATTCTGTTCTCTCGCGCGACAATTTTCTGCATTGTCAACAGTCCCATGGTCACCGCCCACGACTTTACTGCTTGTCGGATAGAGCTGCGGACGCCGCCCTGTTCCCCTTGTTAATTGCTGATCAACTTTGTCATCACTAAGGCTACTGTGATTGCTTCATCGTCCCCCCTACTTTCGCCTCAATCAGTGCGCCTCCGGCTACTCGCCAGCGCCGTTTAGTCGTAGCTACAGTTGTGCTGATTGCTGGGTATTGCGCCTTCCAGTCATCTCGCAAGGCACACATGCTGCTGACCCACCTGCGGAACTATGCACCGCTACTATACCGCAACATCATGCCAACTCGCCGCCATCTGCCAGTGCTCTGATTCACACCCGCCGACATGGCGTTGTTAGTCGTTTGCTTGTGATGCCCGTCGCTGGTCTTCTTCTCACCAACTCGCTTCCAATCTCTTGCATCATGCTCTTAAGCCACACCATTGTCGCTAGTCGAGCCAAGCCGCCCCTTCTCGGCACGCCTCCACCTACTTGTCCGCACCGACGCGTGCGCAAATAACGAATACACCGACGACAATTACCGCCATAGAAGAGGTACATCATCCCCTTTCCTCGTCAGTTACATTACTTTATACTGTATAGTTTTGGCTGCACTCCATCGCGCTCGGGTTAGTTTAGGTGAGAGAATTTATGGAGAGAACTACGAGTCGTGTGATTTTTTAGGTACAAGACGACCCCATCTGTTGCGTGCGAGCGTCAATGAAATTAATTTTGTTCGACACAGTAGTCACCGTTGACGCTCTAATGAGGGTCGCAAGGTCACCATCATCGTCATTGGTCGCCCACCCCAGAGCTTGGAACTCAGCGAATTCCTACAAGTTGGACTTGCACGTACACTCTGCCTAGGTCACTACATCACGTAGTTATATCATCCTCCTTGAGCTGATCTCCTCTTATAACAAGGGTGGGGGATCCCATCTTGATCAAACAACCATCTTTGTGTACTTATTTCTATATCCAAACAAAAATATGCTTGAATCCAAAGGCTACGGAATCGTAAGCCATAGTCAAAACATAGTCATCCATCCACGAGACATCCTTGGTGTCTCAAGTCAACGGATCACTCATACAACATTAAATGAAACCAACATGGTTGATTTTTAGGTATAATACCATTTTGGGTTTTATTCAAACCAATTTAGTTAACTATTTCTCCAAAGAGCACCCACCATGTGCACTTATTATCTCCACATTAACGGCCACAAGATCAACCATTTTTTATCATAACTAGAATCAAATATTACAATTGAATCCATATAATTTAATGTCATCTCCATTATCTATCAAAAAGGAATATTTAAAATATATGTTTAAACATTAGTTATCATTGTATTATGATCTCTTCATAATTCAATAGGTCATTACACGTATTCATGGACTTAATTAAAAAATTGCACGGGAATAATAATGAAAAAATATTTCATTGAATGAACTAAAATAAAAACATGGTGGAATGATTTGATTGACGGCCATTTAAGATCTGACACTTTTAATAGTGGTGGTTGGACCTAAAGCGGACTTCAGCATTTAGATAGTAAACTAAGGGGTGCTTTTGTGTATCAAAAACAATTCCAAAAATCAATAAATGATCTAGTTCATGGTTGGTGATAAAATGGCACAAAATTTAATATTTTTAAGAAGAATTAACAAATTAAATCTAAATAAAAAAATGGCATTCACATTCCCAATCTAGGGTTGACGATGATGGTGAACCATGACTGATAAACCTGAAATCATGTGAATTAATTTTTGTCATCATTGGTTTTGACTGCAGTCAATAAAATTTATATAGGGTTTCTATTTGAAATATCGATTGTTAATGATAATTAAGGATAATATCCATAAGGACCAGTGATTATTATTATTATTCTCTTTAAATGATGATTAAAGTGGTGAGATGGGATTTTTCTACAATATGAGATAGCAAGAAAATTAATGATGAGATAGTAGAGTCATTGGAAGTATTTTCAGGATATGATGAATATTAGATTTACATATGAAAGGGTAGAAGATAGTGATGTGACAGAGATAGAAATAAGTAGAAGAGATTTTAGTAAAGAGATGATGATGATGATGGGATGATAATGTGGATAAAAGGATGGGTAAGTATCTATGTAAATGGATAAAGATATTTATGAACGCATAGTAATGGTGGAGTAATGTGAAAGAGCTATATGGAGGGCATGCAGACAACACAAGATTTTTGACAAAGAAAGGAATAATGAATCTGGCCTATTAGTGATGAGGAAGGAGAAACAACCTCAGGCCAGAAGACTCATCCTTGAACATTATGTTCAGCTAGGACCCTAATGATTTGAAAATCCAGGTAATATTATCCCCTTCTCTATTTCTCCTGCATAATCTACTATGACACTAAGAACGATGAGATGGATCTCTAAACTTACTCTCTTCAAAAACCCTAATCAATGTTGGAAATAAAGTATAAATATAACTTTTTGAGTACCCGGCACCTCAAGTATTTGAGGGTATATATGGAAATAGGAATAAATTTGAAGCTGCCAAACAAATTTCAGCTCAATTAGCCTTTTCGATTGTCAAATACCAATGTTTTCACATGGTGTAATCTAGGTCTTCAATCTTACTTAATATATTCTATATCCTCATCCATAATGGTGTCATATCAATTTGAGGATTTTCTTCTTTTGTTTCATGATAAATATCATCTTCAATCATTTGCCACATTCTCCACAACATTCTCAATCCAGGGCTACGATAGTGACATGTATTTCTACACAACATAAGAAATAATGGAAAATAGAAAAATGGAAGCTCAATACCACATCTCACATGTTGCTATCGAGAATAAAATAAGGTGTACAAAGGAAACAATTAGACATGATATGTGTCATCATGGTTTGTACGTGCCACACAACCAAACGTCCATTTTCTCCCATATGAATAAGACAAGTATGCATGCCTGTGGGCATTGAGTGCACTATTTCAAAAATCATCCATTTTTGTTGTGCTTACTCAAGTCCCTACATCTCATTCATTGTACTCACATTTATTGTGGTTCGAATTGTGCCTTGTTTTTAAGCGTTCCACGTCAAATATGGACTAAAAAATGATGATATTTATCTAATGACGGAACATTATGCAATATTTTGAAATATTTATATTTCCTTATCATTTCTTACAAGTGGCATTGGTTGATATTCGACTTAACGAAAGGTGACATGTGGCGACATGGAAAACTAACATTGGAAACCCTTGTGTAATTTGCATAAAATGAATTTTAATTATTAAAGATGTAAAAAAGATGGGAACCAATAAACTACACAATCAAGTTTTTGATTTATCATTCTTAACAATGTAGCATAGGGTCACATGTGTTGGTAATATTCCGTTGATATTTTTACCATATTTTCAATCTGATGTGTTTAATTTTAATGGTATCCTAGATTAATGATCATTTGGAAGATGAAAAAAAAATTTGGGTCTCATAAGCAAGATTAATGATCCAAGTTTAAAAAAAATATATAAATGATATGAAGGAAAACTGATTAAACCCAAAACTGAGAATGGGTGTATCCGCATACATGAGAAAATATTTTACAATGGCATGGTTCCTTGTATGTATATCTTTGAGACATTAATATATAAGACCTCTAGATGTATCCATGTGATAGTATTATGTTTGATCTCCTCATTATTCTCTCTGACTACACTGGTTCAAAACCTTGAGAATTTGTTGCTATGCCATCTCATTGTAAGGAAATTTTTGAAAAGAAGTAGAGAACAAAAGGGGGCATATAAGGCTTGTATGGGAACCTAAAACTGGGTCCCCCCATTTGTATACTATTTGGGAATTCTGTATACTCAAATGGGTCCAGGCATTAGTGGAATGCTTCAAGATAATGGTATGACAAGCTACATCTAAGGCTCTACAAGAAACAATGGAGAAGGTCAAGTGTCTCATCAAACCATTAACATCATAATCCTTTGTCCTCACTGGACTCCACAATTTCATAGGGTTTTTTTAATAATCAAAACCTAATTATTTATTCTAGTGAGTACATATGTGTGGTGGAAATCATAAGCCGTTCACCTACAGTTCTACTACCTTAGCCAGGGGTTCAACTATATCTTCTTCCTTGAGTTAATATATTCTTATACCATCGGAAAATAGTTTCATCTTTGTGGCAAAATTACCTTTGTGGACCTTTTGTTGCATCCAAACAAAAATTGACATAAATACAAAGCTCAGATACTCATAGGTCATAGTTGAAACAGAAATGTTCATCAACTAAGTGTCTTTGATGTCTGTTGTCTAATTACCACTAACATAACCATGACTTTAACATTGTTAAAATTAAGTTATAAAACCATCTAGGGATTCCTATGAATCAATTCAGTGAACTATTTCCTTATAGAACACCCATAATTTCTGCTTAGCACCTACACAGTAATATATTCATGTTCAATCATACACATCATATGATCGTGAGAAGGTAGTTTAATTTTATCATGATAAATTTAGTCCCTTCTCAAATTTCATACGACTATGAATATTTGGAATCCATTTTTGTACGAGTGGTGATATGATATGATCATAATTCACATAATCATTTCATAATATACATCAACCATCTACTCAGATTAAAGCTAATGGCCCTTATGCAATGGTCCCATTTATTTGAATTCATGCTAAAAATATTATAATCTAGGGGTTTTAGTTGAACTTCAATATTATCTACAGATGAAACTCTTTCAATCACCAATAATCATTTGGAAATGATCTCCCTAGTCAAATGAAATATCCTAAGAATGCTTTCAACTTTTAATGAGACCTTGACTCCTTCCCCAACAATATTCCACCATTTTCATAACACAACAATATAAAACTTTTGAGATCAAATAAAAGGGCAAGTTTAGTGATGAATTTATTAATCATAGTACCTCTATAGCGAGATTAGATACAATATAATACTTGAATTTTATAATTTTGACTCATCATCATGGACTTCTATATCTTCAAGAGTATTAGACAAGTGCTCCTTAGATATCTGAACTTTATGTACCATTACTTTGAAATCTCTTGTGGATTTCATCATGATAAACCATTTGAAAATATTTTATATGTGAATTAATGAGGAATATCCCAATAACTCCTTTTGATATATATCTACCAGTACATACTCCCAATACATAGGCTAGCTCTTAAAAATCTGTCATAGAAAGTTCTTTGATAGCCATTCTTCATAGATCACAACATCCATATTTCATTACTATTATGTAGGATGTCATTCATAATGAGGATCATGAATGTGATCATGCTCCCACTAGCCTTCTAGTGTAAACATGTTTCATATTCATTCATGGTGAAGATCATACATAATATTTGGTGGCCGCATCAAATCTTAGACTCTAACCAAAAGATGTTTGCTTTTATCCGTAGATTAAATTTTAAAAATTTTACACTTAAATTAGAAATTATGTTGATATATACCTCTTCCTACATGTTTCCACTCAGGAAGGTGGTCCAAATACTCATTTGTGGTATCTCATAATCCTCAGATTTATCTAATCCTATAAACTGGTGAAGATATCTGGACGCATTAAACTAATTTATGCTAATATGTCAAATTATGCAATTTCATTGGTCTTTTGTTGAACATCCACTTGCACTTGATGGGTTCTATAAACATTGGATGACCATGTAGGTTAGACCACTTATGTCATCCTACCATATTTTCCTAGGTGTAAACATGGGCTCGCCACATGGTTCGACCGTCTAAATGTCCCAGACTTATTAGCCCCACATTTTTAATGGGTGGGGTCATTTAAATGATGGAAATATATGTGGTTGTCAATTCAATCAGCCATTAATATCTAGTTACATTTTTATCATAAAATATATCCATTATAGTGCATGTGTGATGCTTATAATGAAGTCCTTGAATACACCATCAAACTTAGTAAATTATGATGATATCACAATACATAGATCACTAGTATTTAATCTTGTGTTCTAAATATTAAAATTAATAAATGAGGACATCAAAACTACAGATAGAATAGCCCTATCAAGTTTTACATGTATGATAAGTATAGTCGGTCCTATGGCCCTTAGTGTAATGACACTAAATGTAGATAGTGGGTGCCCTTTACTAGAAATAGTTGACTAAATCGACCCATGAAAACCATGAATGGTATTAAATTTAAATTTTCAATCATGTGTATTCACGTCATGGTTTTGTGAGTGATCCTTAGATTTCAGATACCAAAGATGTCTTGTGGACAGGCGGCAACTATGGCTTGCGAGTTCCTAATCATGGAACTCTAAATAGTCTTAGTTTGGGTGCATCAAGAAGTTCACGAAGATGATTCAGTTGTCAAGATGGCATTGTCCACCCTCGATAGAAGATGAGACAACTCAAGGAAGATGGTGAAATGTAGTCCTTGACAAAGAATGTGAAATATTAGAGAAATGGTCTTCTATTATTTCCGAATGCATTAATACTACCTAGGGTGACCGATTAGGATTTGACCAGTTGACCCTACCTTAAGTCATCCTAGGAGCATAAAGTTGATGAGACACTATACATACACGATAACTGATGAAGGACAAATTTCATGAGTGAGTCAATATCAATCAATTGGATTAAGTCAGTATGATATTAATTCATCTATATGGATTTATAGTTAATTAATTTGGAAGAAAAATAGAGGTTATTGAACCACTGGAGTTGTTAACTAGACTGATACATGGGCCTTGATGATCACACGCAAATGTTCTTTTAGACATCGAAAGCTACGCTTAAAGTGTGGTAGTTTTTTATGAAAAATACTCCCATAGTATAAACAAGGGAAGGCCCTGAAAAAAATTCAGCAGGCCAGAATTGTTCAAGGGCATCCCCCTTCTTTGCCCTTCTCCTCATAGCTTCTCTACATAGATGTTATGAATGCCTAGATTATTTGATTCATGTTTTAATGATGTTATTACAATTATGTTATAACTATTCCACTGAAAGGAACCATTGTGTTTCCTCCACATGAAGCCCATTGAACCCAAGAAGAGGTTCTAGGAGTAACCATTCCCATGCATGTTTAAAATATAAAGGGATTCCCTGGTCACTCCCTTTCTTATTTTGGATCTCGTCCTCTCATAATTTGGTGGTGAGTTCCGTATCACCCATAGCCTTCAAGGGGGTACCACTACCTTTTTCTCAAAATCCATTAGACAGTTATCATTTCCTTGTCATTTTTTATTTCTCCGTTAATTCTTAACCTATGCCATCCCCTATGTAATTTTCTTTTATAAAGACCTTGAGGAATCCTGGAAACTGGGCTAATGTTTCTTCATATCTTGAAGTTTCATATGGTCTCCTAGAATCAAGTATCCTCAAATATCTTATTGGAACTAGAGTTGAAGTACCACCTCCAACTCACCTCCAAAACAAGTGACTCGGTACATATTTGGAATAGATCTTGAAATTCAATGTGGTCTCCTATATTTCGGGATCTAGAGAGTATCTAGATGTTTATTACCACCTCTTGTATCTTTCATGCTTATGACTCCAACACAGTGACCTTGATGGCGAGGACGCCAACACATCACCATCGGACGCGTCGATATGGTCAACCGAAGTCAGCACTCCCGCTACGGACTCAACAGTGAAGTCAACCAAAGTCAACGCCCCCCACGGATACGCCGCAACTGTCGTTACGCACGTCTCCACCCGCGCGCGTCCCTACGCGCGTCATGACACATCGCCAAATGCAGATCAACAACTGTCCTTTGGTGTGACATGAAGCACGTCTTTAATTTCTCGTCTCTAATTTCTCGTCATTTTCTCTTTCCTCCAAGGCCTGTATATATAGGCCATTGATTTCAAGAAACACTTAGGCAGTCAAATTTCAAGAATTGAGTTTTGTTTGACTCTTCTTGGAGGACTACCCAAGCCTCCCTATCTCGCTAGTCCTAGCGCCGCCGCCGCCGCCGCCGCCGTCACCGCCGCCTCCTCGCGACGTCGGCCATCCATCCTCTCTTTCCCTTCTCTCTCTCCATCCTCTCTCTCTCTCTTACTCTCTCTCTCGCCTTCCAAAGGACGCCCAAGGCCACCCCCAGGCCGCCCGCTTGGGGCCGCCCAGGCCGCCCCAACCAGGGCCGCCCAGGCCGTCCCAACCAGGGCCGCCCAGGCCGCCCCTGCCAGGGCCGCCAAGGCTGCCCCCAGGCCACCCGCTTGGGGCCGCCCAAAGGATGCCCGAGCCACCCCAAGTAGGGCCGCCCAGGCCGCCCCAACCAGGGCCGCCCAGGCCGCCCCAGCCAGGGCCGCCAAGGCTGCCTTTCGGCCGCCCGCTTGGGGTCGCCCAAAGGCCGCCCAGGCCACCCCTACCCGGGCCGCCAAGGCCGTCCCCAGGCTGCCCGCAGGGCGCCCAAAGGCGCCTGCCGCCCAACCAGGGCCGCCCAGGCCGCCCCTGTCAGGGCCGCCAAGGCCGCCCGCTTGGGGTCGCCCAAAGGCCGCTCAGGCCGCCCCTACCAGGGCCGCCAAGGCCGCCCCCAGGCTGCCCGCATGGGGCCGCCCAAAGGACGCCCAAGCTGCCCCAAGCAGGGCCGCCCAGGCCGCCCCAACTAGGGCCGCCCAGGCCCTGTCAGGGCCGCCAAGGTCGCCCCCAGGCCACCCGCTTGGGGCCGCCCAAAGGCCGCCCAGGCCGCCCCAACCAGGGCCGCCCAGGCCGCCCCGCAAGACTTCGACACCGGCGGCACCGGTCGTTGTTGACGCCATCCGACGCTTCGAGCCGCGCGCTGCTCCGCGCACCCTACGCGCGCTTCGCACGCGTGGGTATCTGCCTATGCCTGACTCTGCGATAATGACATCTACTCCCTACCAGGGTCGTTCAACACCCGGA
This sequence comes from Wolffia australiana, assembly GCF_029677425.1. Taxonomy (NCBI): domain Eukaryota; kingdom Viridiplantae; phylum Streptophyta; class Magnoliopsida; order Alismatales; family Araceae; genus Wolffia; species Wolffia australiana. The sequence continues at coordinate 587,487 of NC_135843.1, forward strand.
ACGCCCAGAATCTTCCTTGTCCAGTTGGCCGCTCAACGCCCGGATTCGCCCAGCCTCATCACGATCAGAATTTCCTGCATCCTCTTCACGCACTACGGTGCCGAGGTATGCTTGAACTCTTTGGTGTCGAAAGTGTCCTCCGTCTAGTGTTTTTTCGAGAAGTTTCCACCACTGTCAGAATTAGATTTGGTTTGGATTTCCACTTCTTCTCTCTCTTTCTCGAGTGTTTCTTCGTGACGCGAATTCGGATATTGATTTTGGTGCGTAGGCATCGTCGTTGTGGGAGAAGACAGTACTCTCGCCCTCGATAAGGGTCGGAGCTGCACCACCAGATTTTCATCGGTTTTAAAGTCCAAATTTGACCGTGTGATTTATGTGGCTGTTTTATCCCTCTAGTATCTGATCCATCCCTAGTCATCCATCTACCCGTAGTCTGTCCCGTCAACCCAGTCGTCCATTCCTTTGTCGTCCATTCCTTAGTCGTCCATTCCGTAGCCGTCCTATGTCAGACCTAGTACAAAGATTACATCCAAAGCACATGGCCAACTTGTAGTATATATCTTTTACCTGTACTATTTGAGTCTTGATTTTATAACATTCATTTAACATTTTTATTTTAACTAGATTCTGAATGAAAAACTGAATCAAACTTGAAAATTATTAAAAACTTTTTCGGATTAATCATTTAAAGTCATTTTAAAAATAATTATCTTATAGAAACTTTGCTTTCGGTTTAGTTTAAAATTTAGATTCATAATTTTAAATATATTGGATGTATCTTGGATACTAGTGTTCGTAATTCAAATTTTTACATGGTTGATTTATGAAGGCCACAACACTGAAACCAGATTTTCTATCTAAATGTGGATGTGGCATGTAAAAATTATAAAATAATACATGGGAAGAAATTTGGTTACATAAGTTTTTTGGATCTTTATTTGGAGTATCTTTACTTTTGGATGTCAACTTGAACTTTTTCAACCCTCCTTGAAGATCTTGTTGATCTTCTCACCCTCAAGTCACATTTCTGGGAGAGAATATTTGAGGTGGGAGAAGACAAGGGAATCAACAAGGCTGCATGATATGGGCATCAGAAATGGATCAACCCTCCACCCTATTTGCACTGAACTTGGAAATTTTCATAAAGCCCTTATAACTTAAGTGTATCCAACAACATCATAGATCATGTGCACGTAACCCTATAACCCCAAGTACCCGTCTAGCTAATAATGTTCATGCCCAAAAAATATCTATTGACCAACCTTATTGATTGACTACATCAACATACGGATTAATTAATCTAACCAACAGTATGAGTTTAGTTTCCATCCCATCCTCCAGCAGATGCATCGTAGTGTATTTACTCTCTAATATAATTTTACCGACACCATTTACCTTATACATATTATCCTACACCCCAGCGAGACTCCTAATGACTTAGGTTATGGTTAACTGTCAAACCATTACCCTCATTTCAGTTAGTACTAATGCATAATAGAGATCATTGGAAAATCTCCTCTTCAATATCTCTACTACCCTAGCAACGAAGTTTAATGAATATTCTTCAGCCAGTCAATATCCTACTGAAACAAATTGTGAATGTTCCCATCTTGACCACTCAATCACTAGTGTACTTATTTATAAATCTGAGGTAACCACATGACGAGGGACTTGTAAGTAATTGTTAGAATGTAGCTATCCACACACATTATTTTTTTAATGTCTCGGGTCTTAGCACAGGATAGGGATTCATACAGATTGTTTCAGTGAACTCCTTTAAGAAACATTACTCATCATCTGTCCTTAGTGTCTACACTAATGCCCAAAAGATCAGCCATACTTATCACATAAGTAAAGATCATATGGCTTTAATTCATCACACATACTTTAATCTTCATCCGAAATATCTTTTGAATGCAAATATTTGGAGTAGAAGCTTAAACTCATTACTTTATTATGACCTCATCATTATTCACTTATTCATTCCATATATTTAAGTAGACTGCTGTTTCAATGAACTTAAACATAACATAAAAGTATGGTTGAATTGATGGAGACATCGTAGATATCACTATGTAGATAAATATCAAATCCAAATAGTTTTATGAAACTATCTGTAAATTAAATTATACTCAAGAACCTATCTCACACTTTCTACTTATACTTATTCTTCATATAGTAGGAAAATAAATACCTTCATCTCAAGAACCAAATGAAATACTTATTTTTGTTTCCCTTTACATTATTCTCATATTTCTGTATTTTTTCTTCTTCCTTTCATATTTTTTATTTGTGTATTTAGTGTATTCCTAACTCATTGAATTTGTGATTTCCAACCCACTAAATTTCTTTCTTCGCAATTTAATTAAAGAGAAAATATGGATAATATATTGAAAAATTTTCAATTTATTTTATCTCCCTATGATTTGGTTATTAACTTGGATTTATCATTGATTGTGTTGTTATTTTTAGTACAATTTGATCATTTACCAGAAATTTCACAATTTTTTTTTTTAATTAGAATTAAATATTTCAGATATTTAATTTTTAATATACTGAATAACATAAATTTTAATGTTTAACTATTTATAAGATCAAAGTATAAGTTAGGAATGAATTCAATAGGCATATTAAATAATATTATTTAATTAAATATATGTAGACACATTTTCTATCTGGTTAGGCACATTTCTTATTTTTATTTCAGAACTATAAATGAAATCAACCACAGTGATATTTCTGCGCGGTAGACTTTTACAGATTATTAACAGCGTTTAATATTCATATATATAAGGTATGAAGACATAAATGTAGATCATAGGTAAAATCAAATGATTTTTTAGCCGTTAAGATATTGTGTAATGTAGATTACTAATGTGAAATGTTGAGGCGGGTAAGTTTCCATCCTACAAAGATGTATTTACCTGTGTCAAAATGGATACACTAACTCAAAAACTCACATTTGGTATTTTATAATTTTAACTATGTGACTTCATACGAGCGTTATGAATCAATCCAAAGATGATACCCTTGATTTAACCTGCATTTACCAGGAGTTACTAATCATTGACTTTAATGAGTTTTATGCAATATTTCATAAGAGTTTATGATGGACTGTTGGGTCCAATTAGAGCAGCTGTTACTTTATTTAAACGGATTTATAATGGTCATAGAAGAATTTGATGCATTTTATCCCAACATAAATTGATCAATTGGGACGACACAAGCTATTTACATAATTACTCAGTGGAAAAGGTATAGTCATGTATGTTCAAAAAGGCTAAATTATCACACCAGACAACGCATCAAAGATGAATAATACGTAGAAAACTTCCCTGTCTCCCAAAACATCTTCCAAAACCACATGCCCAGTCTTTTTAACGAACTTCAGAAATCAACAATCTCTTTACGTGCTAGAAGTTTTAAAGAAGAAAAAAGCATACCTTTAAAACTGCAATATATTTGTGCTAATCGGCGGCTCTGAAGAGAGTGAGCAGCGATAAGAAGAGATTGATCACGTCGAGGTAGAGGGACACGGCGGCCCAAATATACTGATCGTAAGTGTAGCGTTTGATCAGATTGTCCGTGTCGTAAATGATGTAGCCGCAGAAGATGATCGCCGCGAGCGCCCCGTAGATCATCAGCGATAGTTTCCCCAGTGGGAAGACAAGCTGCATCGCCAGAAAAAAAATAGACCCAGAAGAAGCATGATGAAGTTTAAAGAATCTAGAATACGAAAAAGAAACTAGAGAAATAAGAACAAGAACAACAGCAGCGAAATAGAAGAACCAGAAAAAATGGACCCAGAAGAGATAGATGAGTCTTCAAGAAGCTAGAATATGAAAAAGAAACTAAAAGAAGAACCAGAAAAATGGAAGAACAAGAAAAATGGACCCAGAAGAAGCTAGATGAATCTTTAAGAAGCTAGAAGAAACTAAAAAAAGAACAACAACAACAACAAAATTGAAGGAGCAGTAAAATAGGCACAGAAGAAGCTAGATGAAGCTTGAAGAAGAAAGAATATGAAAAAGAATCTAGAAGCAGATGAAAAACAAAAAAAATAGAGGAAGCAAGAAAAAATAGATCCGGAAGAAGACAGATGAAGCATGAAGAAGCTAGAATAGGAAGAAGAAGAAGAACAGCAACAACAACAAAAATTAAGAAACAGAAAAAATAGACATGGAACAATCTAGATGAAGCTTGAAGAAGATAGAATATGAAAAAGAAACCAGAAGAAGAACAACAACCAAAAGGAACAACCAGAAATAAAAAATAAATGAAAAAGAATCTAGAAGCAGAAGAAGAACAATAACAACAACATGAACAAAAATAATAGAAGAACCAGAAAAATAGACCCTGAAGAATAGATGAAGCTTGAAGAAGATATAATATGAAAAAGAATCGAGAAGAAGAAGAACAAAACGGAAGAAGCCAGAAAAAATTTCCGAGAAGAAGATAGATGAAGGAAGAAACTCGAAGAAGAAGGGTCAGAAAAAAGAATAAACTAGAAGAGACTATGGAAGAAGGGTGAGAAAATAGAATAAAATTCCTGCTAGATGACACTTTAACTTTGAACAGAGTAGAAGAAAACAGAAGAACAAGAGGCTTGAAGAAACAAGAATTCATAATAACAACAATAAGAACAATCAGGCGGAGGAGAAAGGAGAAAGTTACCTGGATAAATGCAAAGACAATGATAACGAGAAGAGAAGCGAAGAGGAAGGGGCCAAGGAACTGGAAGTCATGCCCTCTCTTTGCCGCCCAGAATGTGTAAAGAGTCAGACTAACAACGACAACGGAAGTTAAAATTGCAGACTCCAGGATCACCTTTCCTGCAATTATCAACATGGGTTAGTGATAATTTCGTTAATTTCCGAGGTAATTTTGCTGAAACTTTGGTTTAATTTCAGGGTTATTGCCATGTTTACCGCTGGTGAAGGCGCAGGTCAAGCCTATGCAGAAGCTGAGGGAGATGGTGAAGATGGCGAGCAGCAAGAAATTCAGCGGGTGGCGTTGGTGATAGTAATACAGAGGAAATAACACTGCAAATTAATTAGAAGAATTAGATGATAATAATATGCAGAAGAAGAATCAGAGGATGATGTTCTTCTGTTTTTGTCCTGAAAAACTCAACGAAAGAGAGAAGGAGAGAACGAAGGATTTAAAGATGAATAAATCGAAGGCGACGAATGAAAATACAAGTTGGTGATGAGTTTTTTTTCCTTAAAAGTTTCGGATTAATGCAGAGAAATGGTGAGGAAAGAGTGAATGAACGAACAGATTATGATCTAATCGGGATCGGTGATGAGTTTCTTCTGAAAGTTTCCAGAATAATGGAGAGAAATTGCGAGAATGTAGAGATTTATAGGAGAGGAACACGAACATTAACGAAGAGAATCGCAGGTGATAAGTTTCTTCTGAATATTTTAGGAATAATGCAGAGAGATATCAAGCAAGGAGAGAACGAGCATGCAGGTCGCGATGAAATCTTATTTCTTATTGCAGATTAAATTTTCGAAAAAGAGGAAACAAGAGACTCATTCGTAACGAGTTTTTTTCTGAAATTTTCCGGAAGAGTGCAGAGAAATTTCAAGCAAGAGGAGGAACATGCAGGGTGCAACCAAACATGATCAATACGAGTATTCCAGATTAAACTTTCAACATAAGGAAACATGATACTGATTCGTAGCGAGTTTCTAGCAAAACTTTCCGGACTAATGAAGAGAAATTTTGAGCAACGAGTGGACGACCATGCAGATCACGATCAAAAATGATCAATACGAATATTGCAGATTGAATTTTGGAAGACGGATTCGTAGCGAGTTTAGTTTCTTGCGAAAATTTCCGGAATACGGCAGATAAATTTTGAGCAACGAGTGGTCGAGCATGCAGATCACGATCAAATATGATCAATACGAATATTGCAGATTAAATTTTGGAAGACGAGGAAACATGAGAGTGATTCGTAGCAAGTTTAGTTTCTCGCGAAATTTTCCAGAATACGGCAGAGAAATTTTGAGCAACGAGAGGACGAACATGCAGATCACGATCAAATATGATCGATACGAATATTGCCAATTAAATTTTGGAAAAGGAGGAAACAAGAGACTCATTCGTAATGAGTTTCTTCTGAAAATTTCCGGGCGAAATTTCGAGCATGGAGAGAGGGAACGTACAGATCAATATCAAATATGGTGAGTAAGATTATCGCAAACTAAAAAATCGAAAACGAGGAACGAAGAGACTCAATCGTAATTAATGTCCGGAATAATGCAGAGAAATTCCGAGCAAGGAGAGAACGAACATGCAGATCATGTTCAAATACAGTCAATGCGAACATTGCTGATTAAAAAATCGAAAACGAGGAACAAGGAAACTCATTGGTATTGAGTATCTTCAAAAACAATTCGGGAATCATACAAAGATATTGCGAGAAAAGAACAGGACGAACAAATACGAAAAAATACAAGAATTGAACTACGGAAATCGAGTAACGGCAACGAAACGAAAGAAGAGGCTCAATCGTAAGTAATTTCCGGAACAATGCAGAGAAATTCGCTCAAGGAGAGAACGAACATGCAGATCATGTTCAAATACAGTGAATGCCAACTTTCTGATTAAAAAATCGAAAACGAGGAACAAAGAAACTCATTAGTTCTTAGTTTCTTCAAAAACAATACGTCTATAATACAAAGATAATGCGAGAAAAGAACAGGACGAACAAATACGAAAAAAAATACTAGAATTGAACTACGGAAATCGAGTAACGGCAACGAAACGAAAGAAGAGACTCAATCGTAATTAGTTTCCGGAATAATGCAGAGAAATTTCGAGCAAGGAGAGAACGAACATGCAGATCATGTTCAAATACAGTGAATGCGAACATTGCTGATTAGAAAATCGAAAGCGCGGAACACTGAAAACTCATTAGTACCGAGTATCTTCAAAAACAATCAGGGAATCATACAAAACGAAGAGAAGAATAAAAAATGAGGATCCAAATACGAAAAAATATAAGAATTGAAGTACCGAAATTGAGTAGCGGCGAGGAAACGATCGAAGATCGTACCGATGAAGGGGAGGAAGAGGAGAAAGATGAAGAGGCCGAGGCCCGCGCCGGAGGAGACGAAGAAGAGCGAGACGGGACGGACGAAGACGACGACGGAAGCGACGGCGATGGTGAGGAGAAGCTGGACGGCGAGGATCGAGTACACCTTCCGAATGAATCCCCAGCGAAGTAGCGGGCTCTCCATCATCGTCGGATACAGCGCCGACGGCTGAGATTCCCCCCCTTGCTCCACATCCCCGATTTTGCTTCCCGCCGCCCCGGATTGCCACATTTTCGATTCCTTCTTTTTTCTTCCTCTTTTTTTCAATTTCTTCTTCCTCTTCTTCGACGATTTCTTCTTCTTCTTCTACTTCAAAGATTTCTTCTCCTTCTTCTTCGACGATTTCTTCTCCTTTTTCTCTCCTTCTTCGATTTTGTCTTCGAGTTCTTCTTCTTCTTCTCCTCCTTCTCCTTCGATTTCTTATTCTTCTTCTTCTCCTCCTTCTCCTTCTCCTTCGATTTCTCCTTCTTCTTCTCCTTCGAATTCCCCTTCTTCTCCTCCTTCTCCTTCGATTTCTTCTTCTTGTTCGATTTCCTTTTCTTCTTCTTCTCCTTCGATTTCTCCTTCTTTTTCTCCTTCGATTATTTCTTCTTCTTCTTCTTCTTCGATTTCACCGACGATTATTTCTTCTTCTTCTCCGATTTCTTCGTCTCCTCTGATTTCTTCGACGATTTATTCTTCTTCGCGATTTCTTCGATTTGTTCTTCGTTTCAGGCCGTAGGTTCTCGAAATTTCTTGCAGAACCGCCACGTAGAGACACGTGCGGGATCGAGGCACGTGCGGTGGGGGAGGGCCCACTATATCCACTCCCATTTTGTGGGCCCGCCCGATATTTGTTACACTTTTTTGGACTATTTTAATGCTTTTCCTTTTAAATAAATAATTTAAATGTCAATTTCTTCTTCTCTGAAGCTCCCAGTCGACGCACGTGCGGGTTCGGCACGTGACGTGGGTGGGAGCCCAGTATATCCAATTTCAATTTTGTGGACCTGTCAGATATTATTTAAAAACTTTTTAAAACATTTTTTATTTGTTTAAAATATTTCTTCTGCTCTCTTTTAGACCTCAGGGATCTGATCAGATCCATTTGTACTGATCTGATCAGTTTCAATTTTGTGGACCTGTCAGATATTATTTTAAAAATATTTGGTTAAAATACTTTTTATTTGTTCGTTTTGTATTGGATTTAAATACTCTATCCTAAAAATAGATGTGATTGCCCTACTCTCTCTGTCTCTCATACTCTTTCTCAGTCTCTCTCTCGCCTTTTCTCTTGCTTGCTCTCGCTTTCTCTTTATCTCTCTTTCTCTTTCTCTCTCTGTCTTAATATCTCTAAAGGTCATTCTCTTGCAGTCCCTCTCTTTGTTTGACTTGTTCAAACTGTTTCAATCTATCCAAAAATATTTTTTTCAGTTTAATCTCAAACGTGCACAGAGTTTGATTGAGTGTTTTAATCAGATTGAATGGAAGTGCATTTAGATCATTTGACTTGACTACTCAACACTATAAGGAAATCACCAATGTCTATTGTCCTGCTGCTAATTTTTTGAAGGGGCAAAATTGTGATTTGGCATCTTTATGCCTTGATCTTGTGTGCCAAGTAAGAACAGCAGGCTTTGTTTGAAAATAAAGGAAGAAGAAATAGTGTGTCAGCCCCACATAGAGAACATTGACTAGTATATTCCCACAATAACATTAAGTAATATATTTACAAAGTTGTGCACACCTAAAACATGAAGGTAGCCTTGATATTTCTCCTTGGCCTTGTGTCAGATGTGAAGAGAATGCACCAACCCACGTTCCTCTAGGTCATCTCTTCTGACCCATAGACAAACTATCAGCTTTGTCAATGTCCACTCGCATCATTTGTGCACTTGCACTTGCTTAGGTCTGGTCTAGATTTATCTCATCTCATTGGCAACTCAATGTCTAATTCAAAGAAAAATTCAAAATTAGGAAAAATGTGTGTCGGGTGGAAGTATATTTGGTTAAAATGTAATTTTAAAACATAGTGAGACTCTTGAATTTCTTGGTGCCTAAGTAATTTGGTTCAGCTATTCACAAATCAAACAACAAGTGCAACAAAAATATCAGTATTTAAAATTCAATACTTGATGGCAATAAAGTATCTTAACATCCCCACTGATTTGATTTCAAATTATCTAAAGATTAGTGTACATAAATACATGTGAAGAGAAATATATATTATAATTTTTTTGTTTCACATGTTAATTTTGTCGTGTGTGATCCAAATTGAATGTATGTTATCTCCCATGATCATCACAAAGAACACTGAACACTTATCAATCTCATATATTTGATCGGAAAATGTACCAACTTAAATGTTACCATATTCGTAATGAGATGATACTAGAATTAACCCTGAGACCAAAATATTCTCTATGAAGAACTTCAGCTACTAAGCGCCATGCTGCCAAGTCGGAGGATCAAGGATGAGGTTCATGTGTAGTGGGGAGGGGGAAGGGGATGGGAAGCTTACGAGCAGGGAGTCGTTGAACAGGAGTGAGAGCTGGAGCATAGAACAAGAGTGGGAAAGGATAGTGGGGAGGGGAAGCATGGGCAGGGAGGGTTTTAGAATTTAAGTTTTTTATCATGAAAATATTTTATAACTAATACATTAAATATTGCATGTCCTTGGTAGGGTTTGAACCGTGAACCAAATTTGGAGCAGAAGTCCCAGTATGTTCCGGTCCTACTAAACTTTGGTTCAAAATGAACAACCCCACATGCCAGTACCAGATATGTGATATCAGAATCCACACCAAAAATCAGTAAAGGGATATCAATATATTTCCAAAGATAAATATGTTGTGAAATGAATTTGTGCTCTATAGTTTAATCGTTGACCAAGTTCAACTGGACTTGGAGTGTGATGAACAGAGCCGATCGTTTATCGATATATTTATATAGAAAAATATGTTGCGAAATGAACTTTGCTCTATAATTTTTATTGTCGACCAAGTTCAACTGGGCTTGAAGTGTGATGGGCCAAGCTATTATAAATCAAATTGGATTTCCACAAAGTTCAACATATCAATCTTAATTATTTATTCATTAAATTCATTTTCAGCAATGCAGAAATTTTAAGGCTGGGCTCATCAGGTAGTGTAGAAGTCCTCCCCAAGTAGGTCAATTTTTTACTACCTCAAACTCATGAGGCAGTGTGCAGAAATCCAAACCACCCACCAACCCAAATTGTCCCTGTACAAAAAATCCTTGTCAAATGCAGGTGTCCCACATGAGAATGCCAGAAAATACCTAAATTTATTAAATTTTTACCCAAAAAAATGTTTGAGGAAGGATTTGAACTCACAATCTTATCAGGCATTCATATATATGAGTCATATTTATTTTTCTTATTGTTTGGGTGGTCAGAAATTTAATCTCCAAAAAGTATGTTTGACAAAGGAATTGACTACACAATCTCATTTTTCTGGTGACTAATGTCATGCACTCATCCATACAAGTCATATTTAGTGTCAGTGATTATGAGGCTTCAAATAGTTTGAAAATATCCCCTCAAAAAAAATTAATTGTTTAACATACTCTTGTCAAATGTTCAAAAGTACAAATTGAAGTGGGCCAAGCAATTTGGAGGTTTCCAATATATTTTTAAATAATCGTTAAAAACATTTTTACTTATTTAATATAGTTCTTGTTTTTAAACGTTCAAATCAGTATAAATAAGCCTCTATTCGCGGCAAGTTCAGTACAGAACCGATTCTATAACTGGCGCGAACGATTTCGAGGTTTCCCATCGAGGTAATCTTGATCCGTTTGCGTACTCTCTTTCGTTGTTTCCGATGTTGATTTTCGTCATGGTTCGTATTTCTGTAGATCATCTCTGTACATAAATTTTGTCGGTATTACTCATCGCTCTCTGCGATTTCATTGTGCAATGCCCTATGTAATTTGCTTAAATGCTGATTCTACCTTCGTTTTCCATGTATTTTTTTGGTAATGACCTATGTTGCTTAAATGCTGATTCTACCTTCGTTTTCCATGTATTTTTTTGGTAATGACCAATGTTGTTTGTATGAATCGCAGATGTACGCCCAAACATGTAAAAGAATGAAAACGTGCCAGTGCGGCAAATCCTTTCATGATCATCGTCTTCACGTGGCAAATGAAGCCTCTGAAGTTGAAGAAAGTGCGTTTGCGCTTGCTGATCTATTTGACGATCTTTCGGAAGGTAAATACGGCAGTGTTACTCAAGAATACGAAGAACTGCACATCAGATTGATGCTACTGCAGAACTACTTCATTAAAGTGATGTCATTGCAAACTGGGTCCCCAGAAAACGTGAACAGAAGTGTGAATGTTGCGGTAGATCTTTGTGGGATTGCTCCTGAGAAAGCTGTAGTTGAAGACCTATCTGCTGGTGAGAAAACCAACTTTGCTGATTCTCATGAACAGGCTAAAGGATCGGCAGCAAACGAGCCTATATTAATCGATTCTGATGACGACGTGGAACTTTCCCTAATCGCAAACTGTTTGGCTGAGGATACCTTTCGCCCTTCTGTCTCACATTATCCTCCAATACTGATAAAAACAGAGAAGACAGAAGCCAGTCGAAACATTCTTGCAACATCTGCTCCGGTTTTTGATCATGTGCAGTGTAACTCAAATTTGAAATCTTGCGGGAATATACAGGGAGCTATGAAAGAAACCGTATGTAGTTTTCTCCTATCTGTTACTTGGATTTCATAAATTTGCTTAATCGATTAAGACTTTTCAATTGCTGTCTTGGCCAAGGAGAACTTGTTCTATTTACTGCAGATGCCCAGTGACTTGTCCTTAGATTTCCGTCCTAATCTATAAAGAAAAGTTGCATCCTATGGCTCTGGAAGATGAAAATTGTATCTTAGATTTCACATTGCTATTTTAATCACGATATTCATTTACTGTTTGACTCATCATATGCAATTTGGTTAGGAACTCTCTTTCTTTGGCCTTCCATTGTATAATATATTGTTTTTCGGGCTGATCACCGTGCTTGGTGATCTTCCCTCCTTTCTTTCAAAAAAAATATATATATTTTTCTCACATAAGTTATAGCTTCGATGCATTTGAATATACATTACTGCATCCAATTGAAACCAAGGCCTTGGGATCAGCTATATTATATTTTAAAGTTATGATAAAAGAGAAGAAAACATTTCGTGTTTTTACTGAATGTTTCTGCCTTTATTGCTGCAAAATAAAAGATTGTGGCAGGCTTTATGCATCGACGATGCATCTGAAGACACTACCACCGCAGTTGTAAGAAATTTGTTTCAGCCATTTTCCTTTTTTGGATGAAGCAGAGTATCTGATAAGAGGTGCATTGTTTAAGGGTCAAATGTTTAAGGTGTTTGGATTTCTTTGGTATTCTTTCTATTGGAGTGGCAAAGCATTTCCTTTACTTTTCCTTGAAACGTCATGTCAGATGACCTATTTAACATCTTATTTTATAAGGAAAAATAACGAATTCAGTTGAATACCTTAATGATTAGAATCGTCCACAATATCTGAAAATATATTTTGTTGTATTTGGGTTTATATATAAAAGTGAAGATTTCAGTGTACTCAAGACCGTGATCTTCTCAACATAAGGTAAACACAATTGTGGAAAATCCTGCAGGAGAACAAGAATAATGGTGACAGGAGTTCTGCAGGGGCCAATGAAAAAGAAAAGGCCACTGAAACTGGCCCTTGCCCTGATACTAATTCTTCAGACTTCATTACATCAGATCCTGAGGTTGAATCTGATGCCATCGGAGTACAAGATGCCATTGGAGTACAACAAACCGAAAGCTTGGGAGAACTGTGGAGAGCTATGTCTTTTGCTGTTGAGTTTTCCAAGGTACTTCGCTTCATTATTTTCATAAGTCCAATGTTCTCCTGTTGAACTAAATTTTCTTTTATTCTTGATGTGTTTCACACTTTTATCTATCAATATTTTTCACACTTTATTTTTCAGAATTTTTTTTCCTCAAGTGATTCACCTAATGAGAGAAGATAAGACTGATGTGGAAATATAGTTAAATTTAATTTTTATTTATTTTTACATGTATTGTAATTTAAAAATAAATTAGGAAAAGGACGTGCATTGAGGAGTATGTCGAACGGAGGAAAATGAAAACCATACCAATAAAAATGCCAAAAGAGATTTCCGCACCACGTAAATTTTATTTCCAAGAAAAATGCTATTACTTTTGAGAAAGAGAGATAGCCAAAGCAAAATACGATAACTTTCACTAACCGCAACTTCACAATCATTACATGGCCCCTAAATTACTGTTTCCCATCGTTTGATCTTTTATTTCACCGATGTTTTTCTATCCTAGGGTGTAAGTTTTATTCCCGTGTGCTTGAAATCCGCCAGCTTTTCTTAGTATCTATGGCTTATAGATCAGGGAATAGTAATTTAAAGGATTCTCTTAAGCATGCGTATTTGAATCAAACTACCTTCAATACTATTCCTTTTGACTTTATTTTCCCCATCCTTTCATCAAAGTTTTAAATCGTAGCCATGCATTTTGAATTATCCTCTTCCTTTTTCTAAAATTAGAATCATGTTTCAGAAATTTTATTAGTCTATCCTGACCATTTCTTGAGGGTGTTTTCTTAAACGTGATATCACACTCGCTGTTTTCTTTGCAGGGAAGTGCTCCTGACAAAACCTCAGATTCAGAAACGGTAGTTAAAAGCCCAAAAGTGTGTGAACATGACTATCTTCTCAAGGATGACATCGGCTTGGTCTGTCAGAAGTGTGGCATTATTAAGAAGAGCATTTCAAATATCTTTGACTTAGTCTGGAAAAAGGTGCAATCACTTGCCAATTCTTTCTAAATCTTGATGCATATTTTTGTGATCTTTGCTCTTCGTGATCGAATAACATCTTAAATGCTAAATCTTCTTGCCTTTGAAACAAAGTTAGCTTGTTTACAGTTAGTATGTCGTACCACCTAGGTTTGATCTTTCAAGTTAGAAGCTATAATTCAATATTGAATAAGAAGTTTAAGATTTGTTTTTTCTTCTTAATATGATTTCATATAAATAAATGGATTACGTTTTTTTAATATGACTCTGTATGGATCTCAGAAAACGAAAATACACAACAATCAGTGGTCTCGAGCACCAAAGGAAGAAGACGTGGATATCCCCATTCCCGACACCATTGCAGCATCTGTGGAAGGATCATCAGAAGCAAAGCTTTCGATCCATCCCCGTCACCGCAGCCAGATGAAGCCACATCAAATCGAAGGCTTTGAATTCCTGGAGAAGAACTTGGTGGCCGAAAAGCCAGGGGGCTGCATCCTAGCCCATGCCCCAGGATCGGGAAAGACAATGATGCTCATTTGCTTCATTCAAAGCTTCTTGGCGTGCTTTCCATCCGCCCGGGCCCTTATCATTCAACCCAAGGGGATATTGCACAACTGGAAGCGAGAATTCCGGCACTGGCAGATCGAAGATATTCCCCTTCTAGACTTCTACTCTGTGAAAGCCGAGGGTAGATCTCGGCAACTTGAAGTTTTAACATCATGGGAAGAGAAAAAAAGTGTTCTTCTCTTGGGTTATAAGCAGTTCTCCACCATAGTCACTGATCTTACAGATGAAGTTGGTGCCGCCTGCCGAGAAAGACTCTTGAAGGTACCCTCAATTCTCATTCTCGACGAAGGGCATACCCCGAGGAATGATGACACGGAGATATTTCTCACTCTTGCCAAGGTTCAAACCCCTCGGAAAGTCATCCTCTCTGGCACTTTGTTCCAGAATAGAGTGAAGGAGGTCTTCAACATTCTGAACCTCGCCAACAGGAATTTCCTAAGGAGAGAAAACTCTTTGGCTGTGATGAAGCGCGTACTTAGCCTAGCCCGTCGTTCAAAGGACAAGAAGAGGGGCCGAAAGGCCGACCTCGACTCTGCTTTCTTCGAGGCCGTGGAGGAGACCTTGCTCAACGAGGATGATTCTGCTTCCAGAATAAGAGTCATAAGAGACCTTAGAGAGATGACCAAGGACACCCTCCATTACTACCGAGGAGATTGCTTAGAAGATTTACCCGGCCTCGAAGATTTCACTGTGATGTTGAAGCTGAGCCAGAAGCAGAGAAAACTCTTGACTGATGTAGAGAGCTATGAGAGGTTTAAGGGGTTTGCAGTTGGGAGCTGTGTCTATGTGCACCCTTGTTTAAAGAATTTTGCATTCCAAAGCAAGACGACGGTCAAGGCGAGAAACAAAGATATTGACGATCTCTTAACTGCAGTGGAGGTTGACGACGGGGTGAAAACAAGGTTTCTGTTGTCGATTCTGGCCATGGCAGACTCCGCCGGAGAGAAAGTCCTGGTCTTCAGTCAGTACATTCTACCGCTGAGGTTCTTGGAGAGGCTGCTCATCAAGAACAAAGGGTGGCGGTCCGGGAAGGAGATTTTCATGATCTTCGGAGACATGGATAACGAGGCCAGGGAACAGACAATGGAGAAATTCAATAACTCTACCGACGCAAAGATCTTGTTCGGATCAATCAAGGCATGTGGGGAGGGAGTTTCTTTAGTGGGAGCATCAAGAGTGGTGGTGTTGGACGTGCCTCTGAATCCTTCAGTGTCGAGTCAGGCGATTGCTCGGGCTTTCCGGCCGGGTCAGACTAAGAAGGTGTTTACTTATAGACTTGTGGCTGCCGATTCGCCGGAGGTTAAGATCCATGATGTTTGTTTTAGAAAGGAGGTTATTGCGAAGATGTGGTTCGAGTGGGATGAAGGGCGTGGGAACGAGGATTTTGAGCTCGAGAGTATTCGGGTTGAGGATTGTGGGGACTTGTTCTTGACACATATTCCCTGTGCTGGGGATATCAAGGCTTTATACAGGAGGTGTCTCTCTTTCACTCTCGCTCTCTATCTTTTTTCTTCTCTCTTTTTTTTTCTTCCTTAATCTCTCTTCTCTCGTCTCTCTCTCTCTCTCTCTCTCTCTCTCTCTCTCTCTCTCTCTCTCTCTCTCTCTCTCTCTCCCCCCCCCCTCCCTCCCTCTCTCTCAATGCCTCCCTCCCTCTCTCTCTCGTCTCTCGTCTCTCTCTCTCTCGTCTCTTTCTCTCTCTCTCCCTCCCTCCCTCTCCCTCCCTCTCTCTCTCTCCCCCTCTGTGTCTTGGTCTTCCCCTCTCTTGTTCTGAAGAAACTCATCAGTATTATCTCTCCCAGGTGAGACATCTGCACAGATGGAGGAACAGTGGGGGGAGTCGCAGTGTAAATCAGTAGGCTATTTTTTGTTCATTCAGGTAAATTAATCCGCTTATTTTTATTCCAAGTTGGTTTCTCTTTCCCGCTCTCTCCTCCTCTATCTTTCTTCGTGTTTTTGTTTCATATTTTCCCTCTTTCCTTATTTTTTTTCTTACATTTCTCTGTTTATCTGTTTCCCGTCTCTTTGTTCTTAAAAGCCTAATCTGTATAATCTCTCCCAGGTGAGACCTGTACAGATTGGGACGGAGAATAGAGAAGCGCAATGGTAAATTTATTTATTTAGGTAATTTTGTTATTGGCAGTTTTTTTGGAATTATATTTTTCTGCGGTTAGCGCATGGATCTCAATATGATGATTACTACCTTTTGTCTGTACAAATATACTTAATTTCTGTATTCCATTACTTTATTTATCTGAATATGTTTTCATTACATTGCTACGCATGAATTTTGATATCACCAAATCTTCTATGTTTGCATCTAGAGATTTTACTAACTGCCTTTCACTTGGATTTAGTGTGTGGTAATCAGATGATGGTGAATCACTTAGTACTTTTCTTCTGTTTAGTGAAGAATTTTCAGGAACTTGACTTTAAATTGTAAGGCCCTTAATATTAATTTTGATAGTTTACTATCAATTTAAAGTTTAAAAATTGGTTTTGGCTTGGCTAAAATATGTCCTGCTCTAAGGGATTTATACTCTCCAGATGTGTGTACTTTAACTGAAGTTGGTGGAAAGCATAACATTAAACTGAAGTTCCGAGGGATATCCCCAGTATGATTAGATTATGCATTTTAGGTTGATTCCAGATGTGCATACTTTAATTTACTGTCTCTCGACTGTTCTACCCCTGCATCTATCTCTCTCTCTCTTTGTTTATCTATTTCTCTCTCTCTCTCTGTATATCTATTTCTCTCTCTCTCTCTGTATATCTATTTCTCTCTCTCTCTCTGTATATCTCTTTCTCTCTCTCTCTCTCTGTATATCTCTCTCTCTCTCTCTCTCTCTCTCTCTCTCTCTCTCTCTCTCTCTCTCTCTCTCTCTCTCTCTCTCTCTCTCTCTCTCTCTCTCTCTCTCTCTCTCTCTCTCTCTATATATATATATATATATATATATATATAGAAGATTCAGACGAGCGGGAGCGAAGAAGCAAGGAATTTATGAGCAGGCCCGGAAGCAGTGAATATATGAGGCGCGAGGAGCGTGAAGATTAAGATGAAGACGAGCGAGCGGAAGTCGAAGATGAATCAGAATGAAAGGTTATGTTTTTTTCACATAAATAAAACACGCGACGGCGCGACGGCGCGACGGCGATAGCATATATATATATATCTTCAATTTCTCTCTCTTTAGAATGGTCTTGCTTTCGTCATCAATGATTTAATGTTCTGCATTAAGAGAAAACCAAAATTTTAAATGGTTAGATATTTAGTAATGGGAAATTGTACACATTTATTTCACAGATACTTTACATGTCCATAAGACTTAAAATTGGAGTGCACCTATGCAGACTTGAAGTAAAATGATAGTTTTTGTGGGGGCTAAATTAATAGTTTATCCACCACGTCCATCCAAGTCATACAAATTCATCTTCACTGTGGCGTTGAATGGTGGTCTTGAAATTGCCTTGTCATCTCTCACAGTTTTAGGCAGTCTATAACGACACATGGCGAACAACATGTCTGCAGAAAAGTAAATGGATTAATTTTTTTCATTGAAAGAGGGGATCAAACATGATTAATAAGAAGTAAAGTAAAACCATAAATGTCATGACTGGAAGTGATGTGTAGCATGTATCAATCATAGCAATCAGCAGATTCCCCTTGAAATTATGGATACAAGAAATCAGTCTAATTTTCTAAATGTATTCCTTTGGCAAAAAACTCATTACCAACATGTTTTGCTGTAGGACAATGAATCAAATAGAATAGGCTTATTTGAACATTGATAGTAAATGGTTTTCCAACTTGCGGCAAATAATAAGAAAAAGATAAAGCATACCAAAAAAGAAAAGTTCGATTTAAATTTGATTATTATATTGCCACCGGCGTGCTGTCTTTAACCAAGCAGATAATGATAACCAAAGTAAACTATCACAACTTACATCAAACGCTTGAACGAAGCAGCAACGGTATCCCATAGACTGCCCTCCATTTGTTCCCCCCCCCCCCGTTATTCTGTTACATGAAATAGAGAAAACTAAGAGAAAGAAGCATGATTGCACACAAGACAAAAAGTGATTGAACATAACTTACCAACACATAAGCTGACATCATCGTTGTAGTCATCATCGGAGTCTGAGGAGTATTGGTCTTAACGACGAAACCATGCTCGTAACATCATCAGCATCTCAACTCTCTCTACATTTAGGTGTGATCTTCAATATGTGATGATGCCTCAGCAGACTGAGAAAAGTCGCTCCACCGGTGCGCTGGTCAGGCTTATGACAAGAAATTGGAACACAATTTTTTATCAAATGTGGAAAATATCGTGTGCTGACCTCCTTCCACCAGCTATACGGATTGTCCTCATCCTCGCTGCATGGGATGTTGAGATACTTCCCTAACTCTTGTTTGGGTGTGGAGTGTGGTCACTGATGATTGTTCTTGCACATATATTGTTGTTTGGGGTAACATATTGTGGTGGACGTCGACCTTCTGACACTTGTCCTTGCTCCGAGTAACATCCAGTTGTGTTTCAATCTGACGTGTAGTCCAAAAGACTGCCAAGATAGGAAAGCACATCTTGGCAACATAACGGATCCACAACCTCTATTTGGGAAAACATTTCCAATGTCACTGCAGTAGCAAATGTTTGATGGCCCCAAATTGCATATTACATCAGCTTAATATGTGTAACACTACTTGCAGACCTTAATGCATCCCTCCGCTTTAATTCCAATGATGCCCTTGCATTGTACATAGCCTGCTCAAGGTGAGTTGTTAGCTTATTGACCAGTGATGTTACCTCTGTGATTGGCAATTTCTTCATCGAACAGACAAAGTCAGAACCCTAACACAATGGGCCAAGGATGCCTACATATTCATCAATCATCTCCCAGTCCTCTTGACAAATGCCATAGTCCTTAGTTGTCGTCGTAAGGAACCTTACAACCATATTGTTGAGTGTCTCTCTCTTGGAAAGAGCACGCTCTAACATTCAAAGAGTGGAGTTCTAGAGCATTGGGAAGTCAACATTTATCTTGTTCGAATTTGGGAGTTTAACCTTTATTTTGAGATGTCGAATCACCAATGGTAAGAGAGACATTGTGGAAGTCAGTAGATATTTCTACCAATTTTCCTTGCACTTCTCTATACATCCTTTCCACTGTCACTTTGACAACATCCGAACTAGGGACCTCCCTGACCACTTGTTGTTGGGTTCTATAGGCCTATGACATGGATGAAGAAATCAAAACATTCCGCAGTAGAAGACTTGAATGGAATCGAACAGTATCGATAAACCATGAACGAAGTATCTTTGCACAGATCGCATCCATGATTTCTTGGATCCTAGAGTGAGACGAGTCGAGCTGCTCAAGCGTGCAGCCTCAAAACGTATCCACACGATCCTCGGCACATTGAATCTCCTCCTTCTCGTTGAGGAGCCCCGTTCTACCTCCATCGTCGTCATTACGCCGTTTTGATCGCATCGGGCATGGAGAGGGTTGTGGGGAGAGTGGAGAAGAAGGGGAAGGCCCCTGAAAAATTCTGGCCTGGGTGAATTTCGTTCAGGGCCTTCCCCTATTTATACTTAGTGGGTATTTTTCATAAAAACGCCCAAAACTTAAGTATATCTTCCAACGTCCAAAAGACCATTTGCGTGTACCCTCTAGGCCCATGTATCAGTCTAGTTAACGGCTCTAGTAGCCCAATAACCTTTATTGGCCTTTCAAATTAATTAAACTATATCATCATATATATTAATTAATTTCAAATTTATTTAACCCAATCGAAAAGTCGAGTCTCCGATATGTGGGGTGCCAAGCTACACCTCGTGTCGAGAAGATACAAAAGGAGTGTCTATCGTCTCACTCATGGAACCTGTTCATCATCGGCTATCATGTACGTATAATCCCTCATTCACTTGACGCTCCTTGAACGACTTAGGCTATGGACAACTGTCAAACCCTAATCGATCATCCGAGTTAGTACTGATGCATTCGAAAATCATCAGAGAACTCTTCTCCGATATTTCACTGCTTTCGCCAAGGACTTCATCGCATCGTCTTCCTTGAGCTGTCACCTCTTATACCGAGGGTGGACGATCACATCTTGACCACTCAATCGTCTTTGTGAACTTCTTGATGTACTCGAATTAAGACTGTTTAGAATCCCATGATTAGGAACTCGTTGGCCATTGTCAAAGTACAATCGTCTGTCCACAAGACATCTTTGGTGTCTCAGGTCTAAGGACCACTTACACAACTGTGACGTGAATCAACCTGATTGACAATTCGGTATAATACCATTCTGGGATTCATACGGATCAACTCAATGAACTATTTCCACTAAAGAGCACCTACTATCTATCCTTAGTGTCGCCATACTAATGGCTACTGGACTAGCCATACTCATCATATGAGTGAGGCTAGATAGTGTTATTCTATCCGGATACTTCGTTGTCCTACTCGCGCCTTTAAATAGGAATGTTTAGAACACATGCTTAAAGACTAGTGATCTCTGTATTACAATCTCATCATAATTCACTAAGCCCGATCATGTATTAATGGACTTCATTATAAGCATCATACGTGCACTATAATGAATATATTCTCTTAATGAACATGGAATGAGATGTGGAATGTGTGATTGGCTTGACGTCCATATATATTTCCATCAGTCATCAACTTCTACTCTATGGTATTCAGCAGGCACTTCAGGCATAGCCCTAGAAGTCAAGTTCGGAGTGTAGCAGATGTGGACTCCATTATTCTACTCGATTAATTCAAAACATTCATTCATACATACAATGCACATAAAGCATAAATAAGAGAAATACTAGAACTGCATTAAAATTAGAAAAAACCATGATGGAGATTTAAATAATTGTATTTCAAACTCTAAGTTCATAAAAATAATGATCACAAAAAAATCAACCAATGACATTTGTATTTAAATTATCCACGTAAAAAAATATTAAATCAAGTGGATCAAACCATCCATAAAACTCAACTTCACAAGTAACCAATATATATTCATTACAATGTATAATCACGACTGCTACGTAAAGGGATGGAAAGAACTTATTTATTCCTTTTTGTATTCTTAAACTTATTTAGTGATCACCGTTTATAGTTGTTCATTTGTAGAGGGATGGAAATCAATCCTGATACACTAAGTATCACAATCCAATTTTCTCTGATTGAAGAAAATGATTGGCTTCCCCAAACATTACGCAAAGTCATCATTATGCACAAAATATGGACTACCTTTATCACTTTTGTGTGTGCGGGGTTATGTTGTGGTGTTCGAGGGATTAAAATATCAACAAATATGTCGAGATATGTAGACACATGCCTACATATCTCTATCACTACAAATTCAGCTTTGAGATTGGCACATGCCTACCCATGTGGTGAATCATGATCCAAGGGAGTGAAAAATGCATTAAATATGCCGATGAAGACTTATTACTTTATTTCCCACGTAGGGACACCTGTATGGGCACAATTAGATAAAAGAGAAGACACATAATTTAAGGCCATCATAGGAGATGTGTCAAAACATGAAAAGTGGATCGATGAATATTTGAAATCCCACCACCAATCATGGGCTTCAAATTTAGAGAAGTTGAGGATATACTCTTCACTAATGGGACGTGCATCAGAAGCCAATTAGTAGAATCTTAAAAATGCAGAAATCAGGGTGGACTCATCAACATATCTGAGGATTTGGCTGGCATGCTTATGATAAGTCATGGAGGAGATGGGATGATCAATGGTCAGAAATGATTCAACTTGTGGGCATGATATCCGATGCGCCAGAGAAAATTTTGAGCTCACTTGTTTATGGCTATACTTCTTCATATTTGCAACCCAACGGTCATGTTGTAAAACCTATTTTTAACTTTCTCCAACAATGGTTGGCCTAATGAAAGAAATTGAGTTTTAGATTCATCACATTTCTTGGTGAAAATCATTTATTCAAGTTTGAGAATAAAAATTAGCGGGGCTCATCCTGCAGTAGAAATTGAATTTATCTTTGTGTAATAGATGAATCTAATTTGATTCAGTTGCACTTTTATTTTCATCTTCTTCTTAATGTGCCCCTTTCATTAGATCCATCAATCTTCTCCATCCAAATTAATTTAATCCATCTCATCCAAGTATGTTTCATCACATCACATTTTCTATCATTCATCCATCTATTCCATGGGATTCCTATTATATCCTATTATATACATATTTATCTATTTACCTTTTCATCTCCCATTCATTCCTACACTCAACTATATATCTCTCACATAACCTATCTCTATATCCATGACCCTCCATCCTTCCATATTTCATACATATATTCATATCTATTTCTATTTAGTATTTCATCATTTCAACATCACTCATCATTCTTTGTGTCTCTTATCTTAATAAAATTTCCTCATCCCCTCATCACATATAAAGAGACATTTGTTCCCTAACCTATGCTCCCTATGGAGAATACCTTTCGTCATCACCATCTAATCACATTTTTAAGTTTCAGGGTTCTTTATAAATATTATCGACACTGTGAATTATCAAATGCATAGACCAGGTCTGTGCATTCAATAATTCAGTGTCTGAAAACCTTGACCAGAAAGCAATGATTTAAAAATATCAAGAAACACAGAATCTAATCGATTGACTCTACAGAAATGGAAATTAATGCGTCCTTGAGATTACAATGTTTCTTGAGATAACAAGGTTCACTACTACAGATCAAAATCCTATTAGATTGTAGCAGAAGGAGGAAGTTCCTATGGTTTATTCAAACTATAATGCCGTTTTCAGACAATGAAACCTCAGTGAGGAAACCTACCAAGTAAAACCTTGTTCCTAAAACACTACAACAGAGAAATTTGCAAAATACATAATCTGATGTATATAAAATGAAAGTACCCAAAAAAGAGCTTTATAAATATTTTTGGAGTTCATTCTATTGAGAAAACAAAGAACTTACCAGAATAGCAAACTCGAGATGAACCCTGAGAAAAAATGCCAACTTGATGAGATCAAAACTCTCAAATAGCCCGAGATTGAAGAACTTGGAATCCATAGTATCAGAAGACAAACCCGTCTTAATGGGCAAATGGGAAACAAAAGGACAAATTCACTTGATACTTTCACTAGGAAAGGAAGCCTTACCCAGTGATAGTATCATACTTATTTCACAATGCCATTCATGATACGTACCTCGACCATCTTCGAGGCGTCCGTAGAGAAAGGAAGCGATGGTGGTCGGGGAAGCAAACTCCGATGATGAGGACGGGAGAGGTGGCCTTCGGGGGCACAGAAAGGGAGATGGCAATAGTGCACAAAAAGGGATGGAGGAGGGGGAGGGGCAGAGAGCCAGAAAGGTAGTGTTTAGGGCAATAAAAAAATGTTAATTTTTTTTCATTCGGGACAAGGGACGGAACAAATTTTTTTTGAACATGATGAATCTGGCAGACTCAGGATGCGCATGAACTATTTCATCATTGGACAAATCCTTGGACAGGACGGTTCAGACGAAGCTGAAATATACGGGATGTCGAACGGAACGTTCTTCATTCTGTCCTGTCCCGTCCATTGTCCACGTTCCAGATGATCTGGAACTATAATCTAGTCCCACTCATATGATGAGTATGGCCAATCCCATAGCCATTAGCGTATAGACACTAAGGACAAATAGTGGGTGTTGATAACTATAAATTATTAAGATAAGATTATCAAAATCACATGTTTTAACCATTAAAATAATCACTTATGTGTGTTATCAAGCCTAAAATGATTAAATATATCTTAAAATGATGATATGATTTTCGTGGATTTTTGGTATGTTCAAATATTTTTACTAAATTGTAACCTTAAATAATTTATTTTTCTATGTCAGAAAATATTTTTATGAATTTTTTACTTAATACCCAAAAAAAATATTAACTTTCTAAGGCAGATTATATTATAATATATATTTGTATGCCTAATATTTGATTAAACCAAATTTATTTAATATCTTCTGGTGATAGATTTCAGGCCTACCATGTGTCATCGTTTGAATTGATCTGGCTTACTTTTAGGAAGCCTTTAAAATCCATATCTCTGAATGTTTATATGTGTGCATCGATGATCTATAATTGTTCACTTATTCTAGCGCCTGTATACGGATCAATCTCAAAGTTGTATCCAACTGGATTTGGTTCAAGCAATCTGTTCAAATAATTGTTGGCCCACCAAATTTGTTGAATGTCAATGTCCTATTGTTAAGGCAAATGCCACATTACAACCTTTTCCTTGTATTTGTAATTAAATGTGTCTTGATACCTTACTAGAATTAAAGTTTAGCAAAATTCACAACTCCCCCTTCAAGTTCCACTTGTTTTCCATATAATACTTTGTTTTGCGATCATTTTGAAATGCTAGGCTGCGTTGTATCATGTTGTTCAACCAACATGTTTAAGTCTCTGAGTTGGGTCCAGCTGCACTTTGTCTAACCACCTTCAAATCATTATGCCTTTTTGTCAGCCAGATTATGTATACATCAGTGATTTGATTGATGTATGCATAATGTGGTTTGGATATCGCATAAAGGGAATGACTTGTTAAATTGAGAAAATATAGTGCAATTATAAATCACAGAAATTCCTAATAAGACGCTGAGCTGTATTTAAAATGCACAATATTCAATTAGGTTCTTAGACACCTAATCACACGCATGAAATTTAGTTACGTCAAAGAACATCCCAGAGATTGTAAACGCGGCATTTGAAATTTAGATACACCTACTCGAGTCAGTAAACTTAATTAGATCATTATAAATACGAGAATATGCCATAAATTTATTAGAAATCGATCAAAATTTACGATTAAAAGAAAAATAAGCCTTCCAAGACTCGTTATTTATGACCATGGACAAACAGTTGAGGGACGCGGGGCAGATTAGATGTTTAATATTTAATGCAGATACGTTGACGAGACCACAAACCAGATCTCTACTCCTTCTCATTTACGCATATAAAATGGATGCAATTCAGTTTCAACAAAGGCATCAATCACCCATCAGATGCTTGAGGAAGAAGAAGAAGAAGATAGCCAAATCTTTCTTACTTCCTCAATCTTTTAATTTCAGTGTATCAATTGATTTCTATTGTTTCTGCAGCCCAGCTAAGTTTAATCTGGGAAGAATGAGCATAACTGTTGGAGTTTAATCTTGACTGAGTTATTTTAGGGGTTTTAGTTTGAATATGTCAAGGAATAAAGCAGGTCGACAGGTTTATAGGAAGATGTGGAGGCAGCACCTTATTTTAAGGAGCTAAAGACTGGTGTCTTTGAAGACCAAGCACATGGACAGGTGTGTGTTCAGGGTTTGTTTAAATCCATAGGCAGTTATGGGGGAGTGCCTATAAATATGTAGGTGTTTTCATTGTTGTAGTATGATGTGTGCATCAAGGTTCCTTTCTCTCTCAAAGTGTTCTTGCATCTTGTTTCTCTGTGTGAGATCAACAGAGTGAGGGCTTAAAACCTTTCTCTGTGTGAGATCAAGAGAGTGAGTGCTTGTCCTTCCCTTCTCTGTGTGAGTTTCTGAAGTGAGAGAGCTAGGTTCCAAAAATAACTGTAGGCGTGAGATTTTCATGCTGGTCTTACTATTGTTGTCTGGTTCGGTGGCTTCGTCCGAGGCATGGTTTCTTGGACAAGAACAATTAAGAACTCAAGTTCTTGAGCGGTCATTGGTGTCGTTGTCCAAAAGACCATTGATTCCTTCCGGCCCCTCAGGATGCACGGGCATGCCTAATAGACCTGGCCAGCCTTGCCGGATTCCGTGACACTTCTTCTTCCTCCTCTCTCTCTGTCTCTATCTTTCTCTCTCTAAGTTTCTGACTCTCTCTCTCTGTGTCCCTCTCTGTCACTGTCTCTATCTCTTTGTATCTGTCTCTCTCTCTGTGTCTCTGTCTTTCTCTCTCTCTGTCTCTCTCTCTCTGTATCTGTCTTTCTCTCTCTCTGTATCCGTCTCTCTCTATCTCTGTCTCTCTTTCTGTATCTGTCTCTCTCTCTGTCTATCTCTCTCTCTGTATCTGTGTCTCTCTATCTCTGTCTCTCTCTCTGTATCTGTCTCTCTCTATCTCTGTCTCTCTCTCTGTTTCTCTCTTTGTGCCTGTCTGTGTGTCTCTCGCTATCTCTATCCTTGTCTCTCTGTCTCTGTCTCTGTCTATCTCTCACTGTCTATGTCTCTGTCTTCCTCTCCCTCTGTCTCTGTCTCTCTCTCTCCCTCTCTCTCTCTCTCTCTTGTCTTTGTAACTTGATCTCTCTCTCTCTCTCTATGTCTCTTCTCTCTGTGACTTGATCTCTCTCTCTCCCTCTCTCTCTGTCTCTCTTGTCTCTGTGACTTGCTCTCTCTCTCTCTCTCTCTCTCTTCTCTCTGTCTCTCTCTCTCTCTCTCTCTCTCTCTCTCTCTCTCTCTCTCTCTCTCTCTCTCTCTCTCTCTCTCTCTCTCTCTCTCTCTCTCTCTCTCTCTCTCTCTCTCTCTCTCTCTCTCTCTCTCTCTCTCTCTCTCTCTCTCTCTCTCTCTCTCTCTCTCTCTCTCTCTCTCTCTCTCTCTCTCTCTCTCTCTCTCTCTCTCTCTCTCTCTCTCTCTCCCTCTCTCTCCCTCTCTCTCTCTCTCTCTCTCTCTCTCTCTCTCTCTCTCTCTCTCTCTCTCTCTCTCTCTCTCTCTCTCTCTCTCTCTCTCTCTCTCTCTCTCTCTCTCTCTCTCTCTCTCTCTCTCTGTCTCTGTCTCTCTCTCCCCCTTTCTCTTCTCGCTGTGACTTGATCTCTCTCTCACTCTCTCTCTTCTCCCTGTGACTTGATCTCTCTCTCTCTCTTCCTCTCTCTATTTCTGTCTTTGTCTCTCTCTCCCTCTCTATCCTTGTGACTTGATTACTCTCTCTTCTCGCTGTGACTTGATTTCTCTCTCTCCCTTTCTCTTTTTTGGCTGTAACTTGATATCTCTCTCTCCCTTCTTGCTGTGACTTGATCTCTCTCTCCCTTCTTGCTGTGACTTGATCTCTCTCTCATTTTTCGCTCTATGACTTAATTGCTCTCTCTCGTCTTGCTGTGACTTGATCTCTCTCTCATTTTTTGCTCTATGACTTAATTGCTCTCTCTCGTCTCACTGTGATTTGATCTCTATCTCTCTCTCTTCTCTATATGACTTGATCTCTCTCCCTCTCTCTCCTCTCTCTGTGACTTGGTCTCTCTCTCTCTCTTCTCTCTGACTTGATCTCTCTCCCTCTCCTCTCTGTGACTTGATCTCTCTCTCTTCTCGCTGTGACTTGATCTCTCTCTCTCTTCTCACTGTGACTTGATCACTCCCTCTCTCTCTCTTCTTGCTGTGATTTGATCACTCCCTCTCTCTCTCTTCTCTCTGTGACTTGATCACTCCCTTGTCAGTAATGTTGACTTTTCTAAAGATTTATATGTCAGTTACTATGTCGTGTCTGTTTCTATGTCGGTTGGAACACAAGTCCATATACATGTACGTAGTTTGAAAATAAAAAATGGTTTTTACGTTCCATTTTCTTTGTTGATGGTGCGTTGCATATACAAGTGAGTAGTGAGAGTTGTTCCCAAGCCCCAACAGATTGGTATCAGAGCTAGTGTTTTTCATAAGGATTGTGGAAGTGAAGTAAAAGCAAAGCTCCAAGAGTTCAGGCTACTGATTTATTAAAAAAGTAAGCTGAAGTTGATTTTACTTTTGTTTTTCTTTTAAATGGCTGGCGAAAGCACCCTGTGAAGGGTCTATCATTACTACAACTCCGTTAAATGGAGAAAAGTTTCTATGTGGAGTTCCAAGATGATGTCTCTATTTAGAAGTCAAGATTTGTGGGATATTGTCGAAAATAGTTTTATACCGGATGAAACAAAGAAAACTGAATTTAGAGACTTGAATAGAAAAGATGCAAAGACTTTGTTTATTATTCAAGAATCTGTTACTGAAAAAGTGTTAACAAAGATTTATGAGGCAACTACAGCACATGATGCTTAGTATATTTTGAAGAAAGATTTTTGATGCAGGACGTCGTCAGGACGTCGTCCGATCGACATCGAATATGATTATTCGGTGCCGATAAGGGATAATGTATCTGATTGTGGTGATGTCGTCGTCCGACAGTTGCCCTAACGGGTATGCAACTATGGAGTGATGAATGCCCTACATATCGTAAGTGCAGGCTCCAACTCGAGGGAGGCGCCAAGCTCCAGGCTTGGAGGGGAGTCGCCGGGTGATGACGATGGTGCCTCCCAGACCTCGTCGGATCGACGATGACGTCTACGGCCGAACGGACTCAATCCGTTGGGCTCGCACATAACGGACGTACTCGTCCGTACCGGTAAGACACTCAAAGACGTAGTTACCTCTAATTTGATCCTCTGTCACCTACCTAGCCCGAGCGTGTTGGAATCGAGACGAAAGTATACTGTAGAGAATAATTAAATGAGTGACGGGAGAGGGCGGCGTATCTCATCGACGGTGGCTCGTAGTGCAGGACTTCGTCTTCGTCGACGGCAATTCAGAGTGGGTGGAACGGAGGGACGCCAGAGTAGACATGGCGGCTCGTTAGGTAGTGACAATGCCCCAGCGATGACAAAGGTTTGAAGAAGAAAGCGGGTGTGAATCGGTGGGGGTGGGGGTGGCGTTGACCAATGGCGTGATGACCACGAGGTCGGCCCCGACTCTACCGGCTGCGGTCTTGACAACAATCGACCGTCTGCCCGGGTGGAGGACAATTGGAATCCAGACTGGTTTCAACGAGACGAGGGAAGGGCGTCGTGGGTCACGTTCAGCTCGACGGCAGGCCAGCGGGTGGTGACCGCCAAACGATAATTCTGGTTTGGTTAGCGGCTAATTGGCGTCAATTCATTGTCAACGACCCGATTTGGTGAAATGGATCGCTGCGGCTACAATCTTCTGAGGCTCCCGAGCAGGGTAAACGCTGGTGAGATAGGTCACTAGTGAAGAAATCCCTCCGAGAGGCGGCAGGACTTGAGTGGAGGTAGTCACGGATTACCCAGTTCAATAACCAGGGTTGACACACGGACGTCCCCAGAGCGCTGGATGGACTCCTCGACCGATCCCGCACCATGTGGGACAGAGTCACTCGGTCACCAACGTGGAAATAAGCAATCCCCGAAAGTGGAAAATTCGCGACGCCAATGACGTGGGAATGTCCACGAGGGCCGTTGGCTTGAGGTCTGCGACTGAAGCCTGATGGACAGTCTTGGGGGGGGGGGGGCTAATTGGCCCACGAGCAATCCCACGATTGGAGCACAGGGACTCTTTCACCAATGATCGGACATGTCAACGCCGACGGCCCTAGAAGGTGACGGCGATTCTTGGCCTCTGGGAAATAGGGCAGGGAACTGAGGGAGGGTTCAAAGCAGGCTCCCCTCCTAGCTCCCTGCTTCGTTGAACTTTCTGCTGTCCATTTCTTCCTTCCCTTGCTTCTCCTTCTCTCCTTCTTTCTCATACGATGAGACCAGATACAACGAAGAAGACTTCACAAAATAATTATCTGGTCTGCTGAATTAGGGTGCCCACCCTTCCCTTATAAGGAGGGAAAGGATGAGCCCCTATTGGGCCATAAGAGTGTCCCTTTGGGGAGCCCTTATAAATGGGCTCCCCCCCTATTACAAATAAGAAAAGACAACACAGAAAAACACAAGGG
The DNA here is from genome assembly GCF_029677425.1 of Wolffia australiana. Taxonomy (NCBI): domain Eukaryota; kingdom Viridiplantae; phylum Streptophyta; class Magnoliopsida; order Alismatales; family Araceae; genus Wolffia; species Wolffia australiana. The sequence goes on from NC_135843.1 coordinate 617,701, forward strand.
AAATTAAGGGGAGAAAAGAAGAGGAAAAGAGGAACGGGCAAGGGGAGAGGGTCACTCTTATGTAATAGGGTCACTCTTATGTCCCTTTGGAGCGGCTTCACCCAGTCTTCAACGTCGAGGGCGCGCGGCGCGGATGATGTCAATGACGATCTTCGATGGCATGCGCCATCATATTTCATGGAGGTGATAAAGTAGCAATGGTAAAATTATAAACATTTAGAAGAGAGTTCGAATCTTTATCTATGAAGGTTTAAGAATCTGTCCAAGACTATTTTATTAGAGTTTTCTTAATTGAGAATCAAATGAGCAGATACGGAGAAGATATTTTAGAGAGGAAAATAGTGGAGAAGATCCTTCAAAGTTTTCCTACTCTGTTTGATCATGTTGTTACTGCAATTGAAGAATCAAAAGACTTTGATACATATAATCATGATGATTTGATGAGTTCTTTGATTGCTCGTGAAGATAGAATGAACAGTTCAAAGGAAAAATCAATTGAAGAAGCATTTAAGGCAAATAGCAAGGAGACTATTTCAATCAAACAAGAGGATTTGGAGGAGGATATGAAAGCATTTTTAGAGGCAGAGGTTTAAGTTGAAAGCATTTTTGGTGGATATGAAAAACTGTTCCTCTCTTGATCAAGTTGCAGATGGATTTACCAAGGCTTTGGCTCAAGGAGGATTTGAGAAATTTAGAGATCATCTAGGAGTGAAACAGTCAACATTAAGTAGAATATGTTGTTAATGTTGATCTTTCTAAAGACTTATATGTCGGTTGGAACATAAGTCCCCATATATATACCTAGTTTGAAAGGAAAAAATGGTTTTTACATTCCATTTTCTGTCTTGATGCTGTGTTACATATCCAAGTGAGTAGTGCAACTTGTTCCCAAGCCCCAACATCCCTCCCTCTCTGTCTTCTCTCTATGACTTGATCACCCTCTCTCTCTTCTCTCTATGACTTGATCACCCTCTCTCTCTTCTCTCTGTGACTTGATCATTCTCTCTCTCTTCTCTTTGTGACTTGATCACTCTCTCTCTCTTCTATCTGTGACTTGATCACTCTCTCTCTCTTTTCTCTATGACTTGATCACTCTCTCTCTTATCTCTGTGACTTGATCACTCTCTCTCTTCTCTCTGTGACTTGATCACTCTCTCTCTCTTGTATATGTGACTTGATCACTTTCTCTCTCTCTTCTCTCTGTGACTTGATCACTCTCTCTCTATTCTCTCTGTAACTTGATCTTTCTGTCTCTCTTCTCTGTGACTTGATCTTTCTGTCTCTCTTCTCTGTAACTTGATCTCTCTGTCTTTCTCTCTCTCTGCTCTCTGTGACTTGATGTCTCTGTCTCTCTTCTCTCCGAGACTTGAACAATCTCAATCTCTCTCTCTCTTCTCTCTATGACTTGATCTCTCTCTCTTCTCTCTGTGACTATGACTCTCTCTCCCTTTTCTCTCTGAGACTTGGACTCTCTCTCTCCCTCTTCTCTCTGCAACTTGGACTCTCTCTCTCCCTCTTCTCTTTGTGAATTGATTTCTCTCTATATAAGTTGATCTGTCTCTCGATTACTCGATCTCTCTCTAACTCGATCTCTTGCTTTTCTCTTTGTGACTTGATCTCTCTCCTTTGTGACTTGATCTCTCTTTCTCTGTGACTTGATCTCTCTCTCTGTAACTTGATCTCTCTCTCTCTCTCTCTTCTCTTTGTGACTTGGACTCTCTCTCCCTCTTCTCTTTGTGACTTGATCTCTCGCACTCTGTGACTTGATCTCTCTCACTCTGTGATTTGATCTCTCTCTCTCTCTTCTCTCTGTGACTTGATCTCTCTCTCTGTAGCTTGATCTCTCTTTATCTGTGACTTGATCTCTCTCTCCTCTCCATGACTTGATCTCTCTCTTCTCTCTATGACTTGACATCTCTCTCTCTCCTCTTTGTGATGTGATCTCTCTCTTCTCTTAGTGACTTGGACTCTTTCTCTCCTCTTCTCTCTGTGACTTGATCTCTCTATCTCTCCCTCTTCTCTCTGTGACTTGGACTCTCTCTTCTCTTCTCTATGTGACTTGATCTCTCTATCTCTCCCTCTTCTCTCTGTGACTTGGACTCTCTCTCCTCATCTCTATGTGACTTGATCTCTCTATCTCTCCCTCTTCTCTCTTTGACTTGATCTCTCTATCTCTCCCTCTTCTCTCTTTGACTTGGACTCTCTCTCTCCTCTTCTCTCTGTGACTTGATCTCTCTATCTCTCCCTCTCTCTCTTTGTGGCTTTGTCTTTCTCTCTCCCTCTTCTCTCCGTTACTTTGTGTCTCTCTCCTTCTATTATCTGTGACTTGGTCTCTCTCTCTCTTTCCCTCTTCTCACTGTGACTTGGACTCTCTCTCTGCTCTTCTCTCTGTGACTTGATCTCTCTATCTCTCCCTATCACTCTCTGTGGCTTTGTCTTTCTCTCTCCCTCTTCTCTCCGTTACTTTGTGTCTCTCTCCCTCTATTATCTGTGACTTGGTCTCTCTCTCTCTCCCTCTTCTCGCTGTGACTTGGTCTCTCTCTCTCCCTCTCTCTCTCCATCTTTTCTGTCTGATTGCTCTCTCTCTCTCTCTGACTTGCTCTTTGTAGAGACTATTGATTATTCTTTGGACATTCATAAGCAAATATTGGGTGAAAATTACTGTGTTATGAAAATAGTACAAAAGGAAAAAGGTTTCAAGCTCATTTCTTCTCTTTAAGTCATGTGATATGATTATGCTGCTCAAATTACTCCGACCATCTAGTGGATCTTTCTTTCACTACATTTCAGTATTGTGTAATGCTGAATAGAGGCTCTTTCACATCTGGTAGAAAATTGTTCCTATATCATTACTTTCTTCATGCAATATTAAGTAAGATGGAGGATTCTTATGCCAGACAAAGGAAAGTATCGCTTGTACATTTTTATGCATCTATCCTTTACGTGATTTAAAAAAAGGAATTAAGCAAAATTTTAGAAACGTTCAGAGGCCTAATTTGGACTTGTCTTAGATTCAAGTTAGGCCCTTAAATATTCTCCCATATAGAAACTACCTCAATATGAATAAAACTACACTTACTGTTTATTTGTTTTGAAGATAAGAAATGAAGTCCAACTTCATTAATAGCAAAACCATTGAACCAAGCTCTGACATCTACATGAAAGTCTGAAGTAGTGTTGAGGAGTTCGACTCGCCATGCCAGCACGACGCCAACAAATAGGATTTATTGTAAGATTTGAGTAGCAAGAATTTGACACTAGCCCAACAATTTGACAAGAGATCTAGTGATAGGATTAAATGTATGAAAAGATAGACGGTTAGGATTATACATATATAGGCAAAGGTAGGTGGTTAGGATCACGTCTAGACAGGACCATTATTTTAATGGTTTAGAGAAAGTTAATATTACATATTCCTAAATTTACTCTATAAATACCAAATATACACCAATTATGTTTGGGTGAAAGAACGACTTTCATAGATTCTCTCTCTTTCTTTTTCCCACTTTTTCTCTATCATCATTCTTGAACTTCTTGGAGCACTTGCAGATCCTCAACATGGATTTATATGTATTAAACTTTGTTGGTTGGAACTTACTTTTTAAAAATAAAATTTGACGATTTATTATATTTTGAAATTTCTCTTGTATTATAATAATTAATATTTACCAAAAGTAGATCTTAAAAATAGTGGACAAGGATAAAGATATCAAAAACCGTTACTTTGTCTCAAGAATTAATCTCCTGAAGTTAACCACATACTAAGTGATTAAGGTTTATCAATGTTTGGAAAAATCAAATTACACCAAGTGATATTTAAAAATCTTCATAAATTGTGTGTATCCAAGTCCGAGATGGACAAGAAAGCAATGTGAAACTAGTCTGAGATGGGAACATAATGATCTCGTTAAGTATCATATCACAATAAAGATAGATATCAAACTATGAGAAGATGTCATTTGTAAATCCGTAAAAGGATATTATTTTATTTAGACAACATATCCTAACTAAATTGGAGCTCCACTAAGTGACATCTTATATATAGTTGGACACTAAACAAGTTTCCCCTAATTTTTTTGATAGGGACTGGGTCTGAGGTGATCTATAGTATTTTAATTAAAGTATTTAAATTCAATGAACTGAATTATTTTCTTAAACAAGTAAGATCTGTGTATCATAAATGTATCTCCTACAGAAATTACCTCCAAGAAATCAAGATTTGGAACACTCTGTAGAAAACATAATGATCCCTTCCATTGTTTTCTTGAGGATGCAACACTTAAATCAAAGAAGATAGTTGACAGAACTCAAATTCAAGCAATAAATAATTGAAGCTAAGGGAGCATATGTTATTTCATTGAAGCCTTGATCTTTAGAGCTAATCTTTTGTGTCAACAGGAAATATCCTTAGTCTTGAAAGTAATATGATATCTGGAAGAAACCCATGCCCGTGACTCATGGACTGACCCCCATGTACTGGCAAGAGAAGCATCAATATCCTCTTTTGTCTCTCTCAAATTAAACCCATAATTATTCAAGATTGGCTCAGCTCCTAAACATAATAATTAATTCTCATGCTCAATGAAATATCTTAATCCCAAAATGATCATATGGGTCACTTTCAGTATACTCCAAGTTCTCCGGGCTCATACAAATACATGGTTCTTTCCATAAATCTTGCTTCCTTTCCTAATTGACCTTCGGTGAAGAAAAAAACTGTCTCCGTTGAAGACCAAGACCATCTACAATCATCAACCAGTTTTGGACCTCTTTCTCCCTTCCGCAGTGGAATGATAAAGCGCGTCGACCAATCTAGTCTTCAGAAATGAATTGATTTTTGGCCCAGTAGTGGGGGTAAAGAAATAGGCTTAATACTAGAGAAGGTCATTAAATGCTTGCTTGAAACTGGCACTAAAGCCCATTGAATGAGACAGTACGGATGTAAACAAACTACAAATTCAGACTCCGACTTATCCATGGGTTTAGGTACTGTTAAAAAGCTGGGTATTTTTTCCTAACGAAACGACACAGAGATTTAAATGTACCCTTCAGGGGATGATTTTGAAAGATATTAAGGAATTCAAGTTAACTTTTGATCATTTGCTTTAGCAAATAAAGGAAAAGTTAACTGAGAACAATAATGAATCAGGGGTTATGACGTTATCACAAGACGTCAAACATTTTTCATTCATTTTGGTCAAGGTCATAATCTCTCTCGTTGATATTTCGCAGAAACTTGTATTCATTCTGTCGATTCCAAGTTCTTTGGACTGGTACAAAGATATGATTATTTCCATGAATCTTGCGTCATATTTTGTGTTGGACTTACGAATATGTTGGTCTTAAACCGTGAAAATATTCTTTTCCTACGATGACCAAAACAAACGAAAGTCAATAACTAATGTTAGACTAAAATTAGACCCAGTCGGAGGTAAAATGATGAACCGCGTCAATTATTCTGGTCATGAGATATGAATTGATTTTCGGCGCCATTACGGGGTCAAGGGAGTAGACTGAATGCTAGAGAAAGTCACAATCCGACAAGATAAGTCTAAAATATTTTGTTGAAACTAAAACTAAATGCATTAAATGTTAAGAAAGGTCGATATCAAGATCCAGTACTGTACACACGATATCTACATTACATTAAAAGACCCAGAACAGTATAAGCAATTCACTAAACCAATTAAATAACTTAAGATTAAATGTCAAGAAAAATTCGAAATCCAGACACAAATCCTAATGAATACTTAAGATCAAATATCAAGAAGAGTTGAAATCCAGACCCAGTATAGTAAACCCGTTAATTATTCTTAGAACGAAAATAAACAGCTCTATAAAAGACACGCATTCCGACTTGTTCGTACTCGGTTACGAGACAATGGGCCGAAATATTTCTTGTCAACATGAGCCAACACCGCGTTGACCACACAAACGACCAATTCTAACGCTGATGGAAGGCCTCATCAGATAATTCAAGCTATAAAAGGAAACCCACCTCGCATGATTCAATAATCAGACCTGCCTCTGAAAGAGCAATTACATATTGAGGAATAATCTTGAAGGAGGAGGAGATCGTTCAGAATATACGCTGCGAAAACTTATAAGAACTGCTGAGATGAGAACGACAGTCGTGCTTCTTCTAGTTCTTATTGTTCTTTCCTCAGGATTTGAAGCGTTGTCTGCTGGGAGGCCTCTGAAAGATCAGCTGCTTCCGGGGAAAGATATGGCGTTGTTGCTACAGTCGTTGCCTAAAGACACGCCGAAACAATCAGACAAGTCGGGTTGCACCGGCACCAACGGAAAGCAAGGCAAACCTTGCCGAAGTCCTTAAAATGGGGATGGATAGCTGCTCTCTTGGAAAGACGAGGGAGCGTTCATTCGTTTGTACAACAAAAATTCTTTGCGGTGTCTTTGTACATGAGAAAATAACATTTTCTTGGCATCTTCAAAGGGTATTAAGTTGCGCAGAGAGAATACAGTACTCTTCTAGACTCTTGTGAATAATAAGTTTGCAGTGTGTTTGAGAGTAATGACGTTCCCGAAATTAAAACCGTAACGTAGACTATCTCCGAGGGACCTCATATTCGACTGTAATATTGTAAGGCTGTGATATGCTGAACCGTAAAAAAGCATGAATTAGATACACCACATGTTTGCGTAAAACTCATTTATTCTATCTGAATTTTTCATTCCATGCCAAACACCGAACAATTAGCGAGTGGTATTATGCTGCTTGCAAATAATATTATGCATGTCGTCCTTAATCTAAATATTATCCTAATGATATGTTTGCTTGCAACTATCCAAAGAGAAAAAAGTAAGTACTTTTTCTCTCTGAATTGTATTTTAATCTCCCATCTTTCCACAATGAACTCATTCTATATCCTGACACATATTTAATGGATATTTTAGCTTGGATTCAAATATGTTATGTTATTGATCGACTATTTTTTTATTTCTAAAAACCTACTGCATCCTATCTATTCCCTCAGTTTCGTTCTCTTTTATAATCAGTTATATTATTCTTAATGCTTAAGTGATTTGATTTCATATCAAATCACTATTTAGCTTTGATATTTCTGCCTAACTTTTTTAAATAATCCCAAAAAATATTTGTTTAAAATCCCAACAGACTGGTTGGTTTTTGGTTCAATGTTCTCGGTGCAAAGTTCTTAGTTGTTATCGACAATCCTAGTAGATGTGCTCAATCCAATCAAATAAACCAAAAAACCTTCAAATCCAAAAACTGAATCATGGTCTAATCACCTTAAATGGATTCAAATCCATAAACGATCAGTTCTTTGAATATTTCTATTTGAGACATAATTGTACAGCATGTAGATGTATACAAGCGTTCATTGGCACATTGAATCTTCTCCTTGTCGTATAAAAATGTGTCGCTACAGCTCTTTGAAGATCTCACCATTCCACGATCTTAAAGATGGGGAGGATGCTCAAAAATAAATAAGAAGTATTGGGAAACTCACCTGGGAGTATTCGCTAAAGGGGATTTTACCTTTTTTTCCCTTAAACATGAGTTTTTCATAAAACTCATAAACTCAAATTTGGGGTAATGATTTGTTTGAGTTGTTCTAGTTAATTAATAAAATTTTATAAAACCTTGACTCAAACTAATATGAGTATCTAGTGATGAAAAAGGGTCACCTCCATAGAGAACAAATATTAGGTACTGAAATCCATTTTAAATTGCAATTAAGGGGTAAGAGAAGATATATTACAAATTAAGAATACATTAAGATGAAAAGGATGATAACAATTTAACAATAAATGTGTAATAATGTTTATAAGAAAGGAAGAAGTGGTCATGGTGAATATGTAAATGAAATAATAATGGATGATGCCTATGGATATCATAGATATAAGTGGATGCATAGATGTGCATAGATAATGTGGATGGTTTGCCATGGATGGATGGCTAAGAGCAAATGGATACTAAGAAGATTATAGATCATTATATTTTCCAAGGATCAACAGAATTTGTGATAGAGGGAGAGCCCTTCTATGTTGCTTTCATCTACTAACTTTGATCAACTTGGGCCACCAAAAAAATTTGATGACCCTGAAATTTTCTTTCACACAACCTACAAAAGGATGAGAAACTCTGAGATAATTTTTATATGTATATAGGATTCTATTTATAGTTTAGAGGGTAGAGATGGATAGAAGGGAGATATATATATATAGAGAGAGAGAGAGAGAGACAAAGCTACCCTTAAATTTTTGGCACATAACTCCTTTTGGATCACAAGTTATAACTACTTGAAGTTGAATTGCTCTCAATCTCTAGGTTTTATCTTTCCTCCGTCAATCCATGAGCCATATCTCCAACATGACTTAGAATTTTCATACTTTAATAAATACTGTCACCTTTTTATATTATTTTAATTATTGCTGACGTGTGTCCATCAGCAAAAAGTACCCCCCTCTAGTTCTTTAAAAACTTTGCACTGTAATCCCTAATTTTCTGTCTATGTGAATTAGAAGACCTCATGTATCGCACTTTCTCAGATTATAAAATTGATGGGTTCTAAGGCCTTGATATGGATGAAACAAGGTAGATTCTTTCAGCAAAAAATTGATATATCCCATCCATGATTTTTTGGACCCTTGAGTGAGACATTTTGAGCTACTCAAGTGTGTAGTCTCTACACATATCCAAGAAGTCCTTGACAATTCGAATTTCCTCCTTCATTTGATGAGCTCCAGTTACACTTTGTCACCATTTTTACGTCATCAGAATCACATCAATAATGGAGGAAAGCCATGGGGAGAAGGGAGAAGAGGAAGATTCACCCAAACAAAGACTGTTTAAAATTCTACGATTAGGTACACATAGGTAATAGTCAATGTACAACCATCCATCCAAAAGATATCTTTGAGTTTTCAGGTCCAAGGACTGCTTACACTATAGTGACATGAATCACCTTGATTGGCGGTTAATACAATCATTTTGGGATTTGTACGGATCAATTCAATAAACTCTTTTTGATAAAGACCACCCACTTTATATTCTTAGTGTCTCTACACTAATGGTTACATGATAGGCCATAATCTTCTTTTGAGAGACTAGATAGTAATATTTTATATATACACTTTGATGTCCATCTCTAGTATCTTTTGAATATGATTATTTAAATCATATGCTTGAAGACTAGTGATCTCTATTTTATGATATCATTATAAGTCACTAAGTTCAATCATAATAAGCATCACATGTGCAATATAATGAACAAATTATATTAGTGGTCATGGAACAAGATATTGAATGTGTAATTGCCTTTCCAGCCACATTATTTCCAACTTATATCCCTCTGTTTGTATTGTTCCACATTTCTCGGCTTTATCTAACTTCAAGTTTGTACTGGATGCAAATTAAAATAGCAGATTTTTTATTGGTCCATTTTTTCGTGCACAATTAAACACAAGGAATGGTAAACAAAAATCATTACTATGGCATCACATTTCATGATGTCATAATGACATCTTTTTCAATGACAAAAAGGTTAATCACTGGTCTCATTTGTGATTGGATGTAGCCAATGATTACTGGCAGCATAGGAATAAACTTAAAAAATTATGATATCACTTTAAAAATTTTAAAATTCACTATTGATTCATCATATTTTTAAAATTCATAAAATTGAAAATATTAATAAAAACTACTAAACATTTAATGTTTGATAAAACACATGTATTATATTTGTGTTACTAATAAACATGTAAAAATCATAATATGGATCAAACAGTTAGTTTGTTGTCATAAACCCTTTGCACTTTAACTATAATCATGAACAATCAATTAACCCTATGTATATCACCTTTTAGGATTATTTACCAGTCTTGTTACTAACCCATAATATCAAAAATATTTTGGTGCCCGAAAAGAGTAATGAACTACATCAAATCAAATAGAGAAAGATAAAATGATCATGGATTGATTTAATCTGATTGATGGTTTAGGCACATAGATACAATGTGCCAAGCGACATCACATGTTCTAAAAGGCTTAAAAATTTATACTAACTCTTTCATTGACCTTTTTTGTGACCAATTTTCATGTACATATAATTCATCATCCATATATATACTCTTAAGATGAATGAGGGCATGGTCAACTATGAAATTTATTTGATAGCTCCACTTCCTCGGCTAATTATGTTATTGCATATGGTGGATATTATGCCGCCTTCAAGGCAGTAAAACTTCCATGTTATGTTTAAGCTGTTTAGTAAATTTATGTTCATTGTTATTCTCGTGTGATGTTTATAATGAAGTCCTTGGATACATGATGACTTAGTGAATTATGATGGGACTATGATAAAATTCATTAATTCTGTGTTTAAATTATGATGAGATATGATACATTCATCAATTCTGTGTTTAAACATGTATGTTAAATATTCAAGTTCAATGGATAGTCAAGATGAATACTAAAATATACAGATAAAATAATAATAGTATATGAACCTACTGATATAATAAATATGGTTGATATTGTGGCCATTAGTGTAGGGACACCAATGATAGATGGTGCACTCTCCCCAGGGAAAGATGCATTGAAATCCCTACCTAAATATCAAAGATGTTCTCCCATGATTTCGTCACACATTAGATTTCAGTAAAATGATTGAACAATGTTTGACGCTTAACCATACCTTATTGAAAAGTCTCACGTAGAAGGAATATATATTTTTTATAAAAGGTAATCAATGATGACAATGGTTCCATGAGGGAGTTTAATTTATAATATGCATATTCTCAAGCATGAAGTGTGGCTTGGCACCCTACAATCTAGAAAATTAACCTATCGATTGGGTTAAATCAGTCATTGATTAATTAAACTATATGTTGATATGGTTAAGTAATAAGGTTAGTCAACAAGTGTTCAGACCATTAAAGTTATTAACTTGAATGATACATGGGCCTGGGGGGACACACACATAAGATCTATGGATGTTGGTGCATACAATTAAAGTTATAAGGACTTTTATGAAAAGTATCTTAAATAAGGAAAAAGAGATGGGGCACCCGTTTAGGTACCCATGCTCGCCATATTTTCACCCCCCTCCTTTATTTCACCCCACTCGAGAGTCTTGTTGGTGAGGAGATCAGCAATATATTCAAGAAGAGTTTGATAAGATGAAGAGAAGATAAAACTGCATAAAAATTACATGGATACATCTAGAGGCCAGGTATGTGAACGACTTGTAGACACCCTCCCAGGAAACAAATCAAGGGTGAAAGAAGTTCTACACAGAAAAATCGGATAATGCATTATTCTATAGATCAATTCAAAATAGATTCCCGTAGTTTGCTACATGAAATAGTTTTCAAGCATAGAATCAAAGCATGATAACCTAACAACAACATCTTAATTATGTCTCCTTTCATATATAAAGTAGGCAAATCCCATCTTGCTTCCTCTATTATATTCATAGAATGTTTGTTGTATCTTAGCTAGGACCATATTTAATTCCTTGATGAGGGGCTCATAGGTCACAGTCATAATACAATTGTTCATCCACAAGATGTCTAAGGTGTCTCAGACCTAGAACACTTTACATAACCATCATAATTAAACATGATTGATAGTAATCTTAAAGCATCCAAAGATTCATAAGCGATCAATTCTGTGAACTGCTCATCTAAAGAACACCTGTCATGTCCCATTAGCATCTCCACATCTATGCTTATGGGATCGACGATACTCATTAGATGAACGGGAGCAGATAGTGCTATACTATGAGGATATTGTGTTGTCGTTCTCCAATAGCTTATGAATGTCCTATTAAGAGGATTTTTTTACAGTATTACTTTAAACATAAGTCATTTACACATTATGATCTCTTTATAACTATGTAATTGGTATATGCATTATAGGAATAGTATAAATATAGCACGTGAAAAATTTTGAGTATAATTTGTTTCAATGAACTTAAATTAGAAATTCATGAGCAATCGGCTTGAATGTCTTATAAGTCCATCATTGGTTACCAGCTAAGTTGAGCCTACAATATGAAGACATGATCCAAGTGTACAACTACTGTGTACTAAATTAGTAAATAGCTCACGGTAAAAATAGTTGAGGTTTTGTCATGGAAATGATTAGTATCTTACTGTTGAAATTAATTGTGGTTATTTTTCCCCTACTTAGTCCACTTGAATATATACAGAATAATGTTTTGTCTTTTGATTAATCGAGGTCTTAAGCAACCAGAGCTAACCTTCTTTCAATTGATGTGGAAAATAAGTTTTCTGATACTTAAAAAAAGTTACATGCTAATATATTCAAAATGATAGAGTCAAATATTATTTAGGGTTTGCTTTTATTTTGATAAAATCATGTTCCGTTCTGTAAATGAAAGGGGATTTGAAGAGATCTAATTTTCTCATTTGTATGAATTTATTAATCATCTAGTTCTTGCCCTAATTGTGTCTAGCCAAGTGAAACAATAAGCCTTCAAGACCCAATTTTTCAAAAAATTATCCAATGGTGTAATGGGGAAGAAATATTGTCTGATCCTAGAACAAAACTCATCAATTAGGTTATCATCCAAAACTATAAAGATAAAACTATCACAGGGAATGATTTTTCTGTGGTGCAACATGGCATTTAGAACTGCAATCATACTAGACCTGTCTACCAAATAGTGCTCACTTGTTCTTCATTCCAGGGGAAATGTATTTTCTTATATGAGAGGGATTCTATCTGTCTTCAGCAAAGACGAGGACATTATTGTGCCAGTGACAAAACCTTTTGAGGTACACAAATTATATATTTCATTTGTTTGGGCCTTCTAGTTTGTTAAGATTTTTAATTTCATGAAATAGATGACATATACAAGACATGAATCAGACATGTATGTTTACATTCCCTCTTATGAGAAAAAAACACTTGGCATTGATCTGGTTCAAGCAGGTAGGCATGGAATGTGTTTCAAATTAAGGAGAGACAATGCAAAACTTCTTGGAAATTCATGTTAAATACTCACATCAACAAGAGAGAGCTCCGTGTCATTCTGGTCAACACAAATTGAATAGGAGTTAACACACTTACTTGAATTATAGGGGGCCATGCAAATAAGTACAACATACCAGCATCCAAGACTAGATTAAAATTTGAAAGATTCCTAGGATGTTACCGGTACATGCTTTTTTTGGGGGGCAGTGCCTTCTCGTACAACTTATTATGTGCTTACTTGACTCTCAACCTACTCTACTCATTACCCCTAATTGAGCCAGAAACAATAGGTGAGACTTTAACCTGCAAGAAGTTCATCATGAAACACCAGCCTTAGAAATGGGAATCAATTAGTTTTGATCTAATCGATGTTCTCTCATAAACATAGGGAACACCCTTACGTTGGGAACCAAGGCTTAGCCATCCAATCCAGGTTTTAATATTTGGTATTTTGAAGTATGAAAATATAAGAAACTCCTGCAGAGAACATCAAAATGATCCACTCCTTAAAGTATTGTCTATGAGAGGACTTGAAGCTCCATGAGTATGGTGCACTTATGCAGATGGGACAGTTATTTTGTCTAAGGATGAAAAATTAGTCCCATTCGAAGGTCAGACGAATGATGAGACATAAAATTGTCTTTCTACGTGACAAAAAAGCTGTCCCATATGTGGGATTTAGGAAGGATGGCAATTACAGAACTTAGATTGAGAGGGACGAGAACACAGAGGGGTGGCGGTAGAGTAGGCAATTACAGCCGTCATCCGTCACGTCACACGTCACGGTGACGACAACGTGACTGATGATGTGACGGTGACAGTGACAAAATTAGGGGCCCGTGACGGTGACGGTGGCAGATGACGAACTGGGCGTGATGGTGACGTAATGGTGAAGGGGGGCCTCAGACGACTGACGTGATGGGACAGCCATCACGGATGACAGACGTGACAGATTTTTAAAAATGGCCAAAAAAACTTAAAAATCATTAGATTGAAGCTTTTCGATCACCGAGAATTTGCCACGTGGTGTCGCTAACTCGATTTCTTGGCATTTTGCAGAAAAGTCCCTGCATTAATTCACGCGCACAAAAGGATGCCGTCCAAAGATAATTGGAGATATGCCCCTCCAATTCTCTCTCCTCCACATGGTTGTTTTTCCTGTCACACGTGATGGTGACGCCGTCCGGTGACAGGGACGTGACGGGGACGCCGCAAACCATGACGATGACGTGAACATGATGGATTTCTCTGAAATCCTCAGATGTGTGACGGGATGGTGACGTGACGAAACTTTTGTCACGTCACCGGCTGTCGCGGATCGTTATCCGTCCCGTCTTGTCCGGGGTGTCACGTCCTGGACGTGCCATTCCCTACCCACAAGGGAAACATAGGAAAATATGATTTTAAAAAAAATAACCATGAAATGTAAGTATTATTTCACTCGTGCATTTAATTTTTCCACATATATATCATGACGTCATCGTCATCCGTCTAAAGCGCGAGCGGTAAGCAGGACAAATGGAGGGAGAGTTGCTTGCGAAACTTTTTTGAATTCTAAATTTGGATTTCGGCTGGCGAAAAGTTACCGCCTTTCCTCTTGCCGCCATTAAATTTCTACCCCCTGAACAAACCCATTTCATTCCGTAGTGAATCTCGCTCTCTCGATCGATTTTCTTCCGTCAAGAACAAGGTAATTGTCTGCCTTCGTCGTCTTCCTCCGTTCATGTTTTTTAGTCATTGATTCTCGCGATCAATTTCCTCGTTTTTGATTCTGTTGGCTATTTTAATCTTCTTCGTTTGTAGGGTTTTTTTAATATTTTCGTCCTGAACAAACCCATTTCATACCGTAGTCAATCTCGCTTTCTCGATCCATTTTCTTCCGTCAGGGACAAGGTAATTACCAGCCTCCGTCGTCTTCCTCCATTCATGATTGAAAGTCATTGATTATGTTGTTTGTTTTAATCTTCTCCTGTTGTAGGGTTTTTTGAATCTTTATGTCGTGCAAAAACCCAATTCATTCCGGAGTCAATCTGGCTTTCTCGATCCATTTTCTTCCGTCAAGGACAATATTATTATCTGTCTCCATCGTCTTCATTTATTCATAGTAAAACTCTTTGATTCTCGCTCTCAAACTTATCGTTTTGATTTTGTTGGTTGCTTTCATCTTTTATAGTGTGTTTTTTATTCTTCCCCTCCTAAAAAACCCAAATTCATTCCATAACCTCTCTCCCTCGATTGCAGCCGCTTTCGATTTTCTTCCTCCCTGTATGTTCGCAATCCATCTTCTTCGCTTTGTCGTTGTAGGTGGTTTTTCATCTTCTCCACGTATAGGGTTTCTTTAATGTTATCCTCATGAAGAAGCCCGTGTCGCATCTTTCGAAATCGTTCGTCCTTCTCCTTTATTTTCAAAGTTGTTTTTAATCATCTTTTTTATAGGGTTTTTTCAACCTTCATCTACTGATAAACCTTTCTCATTCCGGAATTTCTATCTCTAACTGAAACTCTTCCACATTCTCTCTTTAGATCAGAGCTGCCGTCGATTTTCTTCCATCAAGGTTAAGGTAATTGATTTATTAATCTTTCATTCTCTCGATCTATATTTTCCTCAATGATATAGGTTTTTTCTTCAATTGAATCGAACAAACATTGAATTTCTAGACGTGGGTTTGCTTTCTAGGGATTTAAGATGGCTGGAAAGGGTGGGAAAGGTCTTGTGGCGGGGAAGACGATGGCGAATCAAGACAAGGACAAGAAAAAACCCACCTCTCGTTCGTCCCGTGCCGGTCTTCAGGTGTTGATTTTCTCTTGAATCTCTTTTATTTGATTATTTATTTTTTAATTATAATCTCATCGGCATTACTTTGTCCAATATTTCATTTCATTTAATCTATTTGAAGTTTTTGGTGTTCTGGAAACGTGACCTCTCTTTTTTTAAGAATCTATTCTTGGACTTTTCTGTTTGGATATATTATTTTGACAACATGTCAGTGTCAAACTAAAGATTTCTGAAATATTTTGTTTTCTTCATGTCCTTGAAGCTCGATCTCTTTTTTTTGGACTTTTTATTGGGTTTACCTTCAGAGACTTTCACTTGATACAGAAAACATACTGTAGCGGAAGAATTCTGAAACTCTACGTGCTGTTCAAGTTCTTTAAGCTTGATCTCTATTTCAAATATTCTTTTGGATTCCTATTTTCTGGGTATCTCTTCACATTAGAATAAGATATACCTAACAATTTACCGTATATTTTTTAAGTTTTTAGTTTCCTTAAAAATTCTTCAAGCTCAATCTCATCTTTGTTAATAAAATTCTCGTGGATGAAATCTCATAAAGTAGAATTCAAAATTTGAAAAGGTACTATTCTGTAGTTTTCGATTTATCATGTTGGTCCAATCAGATGTATCAAAATCTATTGGAAAATTCCTTTCCATATATTTATATGTTATTGAAGATTATTAAAGTTTCCTATCCCTTTGAATACATGAATCTCATTCTTCATTCTGATAATCTGTTTACTGTTCTGAAATATCATCTCAACAAAAAACGTATTATCAAAACCTGACGTAAGATTTCTAAAATTCCCCGTGTCCCTCAAAATCTTTCGCTCGACCTTGCATTTATTATTACTTTTCTCGCGAATTTCCATTTTCACAGATTTAAGCTCAATGGCAAAATCCAATATATCTAAAGCGTATTTTTACACTGGGCAGAAATTATTACAAATCTGAATGAATATTCCTGCAGTCCCCAGACCTCTAAAATTCTAGGATTTGAAGATCCAACTTGGCTTCATTCGTAATCTTCACACCTATTTATCAAAAAATCAGAATATAAGATTACATTCGCTGAACAAAAACCTTGCTGCAGTTTCCAGTGGGAAGAATTCATCGTCAGCTGAAATCAAGAATTGCAGCAAATGGCAGAGTCGGAGCGACGGCGGCGGTCTACTCCGCGGCGATCCTGGAATACTTGACAGCCGAAGTGCTCGAATTGGCCGGCAACGCGAGCAAAGATCTGAAGGTGAAGAGGATAACTCCCCGCCATCTCCAGCTCGCCATTAGAGGAGACGAAGAACTCGACACGCTCATCAAGGGCACCATCGCCGGCGGTGGAGTCATCCCCCACATCCACAAATCTCTCATCAACAAGTCTGGTAAAGAGTAGTTGAATTGAAGAACAGTTCTTAGTTCGTAGCTGACCCTGTTGTTCTCCTTTGTACTCAATCTCCCTCCTTGTATGGTGTTCTTAACCTGTCAAGATCAAGAAAACTAAGATTTCTCTGCAAATCTAGCTTCTTTTTCTTTCTAAGCCTCTCCACCTTCCTTGTGTTAAAATTCTGGTTGATGGTTTGTGTATTTTCTCTTTGATGAGCTTGGGGAGGAATGGAGTTTAGTAAACCTTCTTAATTAAACTATTTTCCATCTTCTTCTTAAAGAAATTTGGGGCTTTCTCATTTATTGAATCTTTGATTTCCATCAGCTCTGAGCTTGTAATTATTCAACTAGCATCTTATTCTTCATGCAGATTTTCATTTAATTTGTAAAAAAAGGTTTTGCATGATTTTATTAGCTCATTGTTTGTGAATGTAGATATAGCATCTTCTTCTTCTTGAGGTTTCTTTTATTAAAAATGAAATAATGTTTGGATCTTCCTCAATCCTTTAATCTTCTGGTTTCATTAGCTCTCTGTTCTTCTGAATGCTGATCTAGCATCTTATTTTTTTTGTGGGGTTTCATTAAATATGAAAAAAAGGACTTGCATGATTTAATGAAAAACTTGGAGACTCCTCTACCCGTTTGATGTTCAGGCTTTTATTAGCTCATTGTTTGTGAATGTAGATCTAGCACCTTCTTCTTCTTGAGGTTTCTTTTATTAAAAATGAAATAATGTTTGGATTTTCCTCAATCCTTTAATCTTCTGGTTTCATTAGCTCTCTGTTCTTATGAATACTGATCTAGCATCTTATTTTTCTTGTGGGGTTTCATTAAATATGAAAAAAAGGACTTGCATGATTTAATGAAAAACTTGGAGACTCCTCTACCCGTTTGATCTTCAGGCTTTTATTAGCTCATTGTTTGTAAACGTAGATCTAGCACCTTCTTCTTCTTGAGGTTTCTTTTATTAAAAATGAAATAATGTTTGGATCTTCCTCAATCCTTTAATCTTCTGGTTTCATTAGATCTCTGTTCTTATGAATACTGATCTAGCATCTTATTTTTCTTGTGGGATTTCATTAAATATGAAAAAAAGGACTTGCATGATTTAATGAAAAGCGTGGAGACTCCTCTACCCGTTTGATCTTCAGGCTTTTATTAGCTCATTGTTTGTAAATGTAGATCTAGCACCTTCTTCTTCTTGAGGTTTCTTTTATGAAAAATGAAATATTGTTTGGATCTTCCTCAATCCTTTAATCTTCTGATTTCATTAGATCTCTGTTCTTATGAATACTGATCTAGCATCTTATTTTTCTTGTGGGGTTTCATTAAATTTGAAAAAAAGGACTTGCATGATTTAATGAAAAACTTGGAGACTCCTCTACCCGTTTGATGTTCAGGCTTTTATTAGCTCATTGTTTGTGAATGTAGATCTAGCACCTTCTTCTTCTTGAGGTTTCTTTTATTAAAAATGAAATAATGTTTGGATTTTCCTCAATCCTTTAATCTTCTGGTTTCATTAGCTCTCTGTTCTTATGAATACTGATCTAGCATCTTATTTTTCTTGTGGGGTTTCATTAAATATGAAAAAAAGGACTTGCATGATTTAATGAAAAACTTGGAGACTCCTCTACCCGTTTGATCTTCAGGCTTTTATTAGCTCATTGTTTGTAAACGTAGATCTAGCACCTTCTTCTTCTTGAGGTTTCTTTTATTAAAAATGAAATAATGTTTGGATCTTCCTCAATCCTTTAATCTTCTGGTTTCATTAGATCTCTGTTCTTATGAATACTGATCTAGCATCTTATTTTTCTTGTGGGATTTCATTAAATATGAAAAAAAGGACTTGCATGATTTAATGAAAAGCGTGGAGACTCCTCTACCCGTTTGATCTTCAGGCTTTTATTAGCTCATTGTTTGTAAATGTAGATCTAGCACCTTCTTCTTCTTGAGGTTTCTTTTATGAAAAATGAAATATTGTTTGGATCTTCCTCAATCCTTTAATCTTCTGATTTCATTAGATCTCTGTTCTTATGAATACTGATCTAGCATCTTATTTTTCTTGTGGGGTTTCATTAAATTTGAAAAAAAGGACTTGCATGATTTAATGAAAAACTTGGAGACTCCTCTACCCGTTTGATCTTCAGGCTTTTATTAGCTCATTGTTTGTGAATGTAGATCTAGCACCTTCTTCTTCTTGAGGTTTCTTTTATTAAAAATGAAATAATGTTTGGATCTTCCTCAATCCTTTAATCTTCTGGTTTCATTAGCTCTCTGTTCTTATGAATACTGATCTAGCATCTTATTTTTCTTGTGGGGTTTCATTAAATATGAAAAAAAGGACTTGCATGATTTAATGAAAAACTTGGAGACTCCTCTACCCGTTTGATCTTCAGGCTTTTATTAGCTCATTGTTTGTAAATGTAGATCTAGCACCTTCTTCTTCTTGAGGTTTCTTTTATTAAAAATGAAATAATGTATGGATCTTCCTCAATCGTTTAATCTTCTGGTTTCATTAGATCTCTGTTCTTATGAATACTGATGTAGCATCTTATTTTTCTTGTGGGTTTTCATTAAATTTGAAAAAAAGGGCTTGCATGATTTAATGAAAAACTTGGAGACTCCTCTACCCGTTTGATGTTCAGGCTTTTATTAGCTCATTGTTTGTAAATGTAGATCTAGCATCTTCTTCTTCTTGAGGTTTCTTTTATTAGAAATGAAATAATGTTTGGATCTTCCTCAATCCTTTAATCTTCTGATTTCATTAGCTCTCTGTTCTTATGAATACTGATCTAGCATCTTATTTTTCTTGTGGGTTTTCATTAAATTTGATAAAAAAGGACTACAGTGAATAAACAATTAGTAATTCAATTTCAGAATAAGATTAATTCCATCCAACTCTAATCAATCAATATTTTATTATATTTGCATCTATCCATCTCTGAGACCAGGGATAAAAAAAATCACTAATTTTTTATATTTACGCAAAAATATATTTATAATTCCAACTATGTTTCTATTTATCAACCTAGATAAATGGAAATTAATCAATAAGTTTATCAATATAGAACTTTCTTCACCTACCCAGATATTGGGAAATCTAGCTTCTATTTTGCTTCTATCACATTCTCCATCTTCTTCTTCGTATGGTTAATGGTCATGGCTGTTCTCTAGCTGAAGGCATAGAGTAAATAAAACCTATTAATTACACTTTAGAGTTATGTTCTATTTTAACAAAATTTGAAAAAATATTTGGGGCTTCCTCAACGTTCTCTATCGTCTTATTAAAAGATGAATAAATTGTCAATAGTAAACATAATCTAAGGATTCGTCGGGGTATTTTTTAATAACATGTATCAATATTAAAAATGCGTAGAGCAAAATAATTATTTTCATTAAAAGAAACACTACACAGTCAGTTTGCTAGTCTGCCTTTCTTCAGCATTTTCACAAATATAATAAATTCTTCGAAAAATGTTTGAAAAAACTAATAATTTTCTAACGAGTCCACAGAGCGGCGACTCGGCGAGTCAGCCCTATAAATAAGGCCGAGTTGCAACTCGGAAGAATTCGGTAATGGTGGAGAGATGCAGAAGAGGGAGGTCGTGGCGAGAGGCGGCGGGGCGACGCCGTCGCCGGCGAAGCGCGGGCGGCCATTTGGTAGCACAACCGGCAGCGGAGGCGGCGGCGGTGGAATGCCGTTGGCGGCGGCCGGCGATACGATGGCCCCAAACTCTCTCCTAGGGCCAACGCTTCAAGTTCCAATCTCCTTTGCTGGTTTGATCTCTTCCTTATTCTTGCGATTCAAGCGAAAATTTTGGAAAAGAATGAGAAAAAATAGTTTGGTTTGTGTGTTGTGGATGTGCCGACGACTCTGCATTGGTTCTTGCTTTCGAGTGGTAGTTTTTTTTGGGTAATTATTTTATAGTGGTAGATTTGGTGGAGAAACCAGTGTTTACGGTAGGGGTGGTTAGTTTATCTTTTGATTCTAGAGGCGAAGTGTGGCTTCAAGTTCCAATCTCCTTTGCTGGTTTGGTCTCTTACTTATTCTTGCGATTGAAGCGAAACGTTTGGAAAAGAATGAGAAAAAATAGTTTGATTTGTGTGTTGTTGATGTTCCGACGACTCTGCATTGGTTCTTGCTTTCGAGTGGTAGTTTTTTTTGGGTAATTATTTTATAGTGGTAGATTTGGTTGAGAAACTAGTGTTTGTAATTTATTTTAGCTTACGGTAGGGGTTGTTAGTTTATCTTTTGTCTCTAGAGGCGAAGTGTGGGTTAATTAATATTTTAGCATTGATTCTTGCTTCCCAATGTTTGATTATTTCATAGTTTTATATGTAGTAGAGAAACTAGTGTTTATAATCTCTTTCAGTTTACGGAAGGGCGTATTAGTTTATCTTTTGACTCTTCAGTGAAGTGTGGGATGAATAATATCTCGCAGTTCACATAGATCTTTTTTTGGAACCTCATTCTTGTTTGAGGGCATCTGTCGGGGAAGTTATTACTCTTTTTTTCGAGAGGAAAACACATGTTTATAATATTTTAGTTTACAGAAGGGGTTTGAAATGATCTTTTCACTTTCAAAACGCGAGTGGTGGGATCTTTTTGGAAGTCTATTCTTTTTTGGTGGCATCTGAGAGAAAATTTTTTAAGCTGTGATAGGTACCGGAGGAGAACATGTGTTCAGGCTCTTTTTCAGATTATGAAACGGGTTTGAAAATATTTTTCTACTCTTAAAATGCGATTAATTTATATTTTTTTTAAAGGAATGGGATCAATTAATCTTCGTCCCAGTTATTCGAAATATCTTCGGTAAGAAATCGTTGAAACAAGAAGGGGTGGTTTTTTATGAGATTCAATAGCTAAGGTTGTTCTGTATCTCAGATGATGTGCCGCATACAAGGTTAAAAGTCGATGAAAGATCTTGGTTATAAAAATTGATCGGAGGAGGTTTGTTTTCTGATGAAACGTGCAAGAATATCCTTTGAACGATAATGTTACAACTCTTAATGAAAATTCGAGCAGGATGACTTTTGTTTTCAGATTTTTTTGTGACGTGGGGTTAACCCTTATATTTATTGCAATTGTCAACTCATTAATACGAAGAATGAGTAGCAAAGGAGAAGAAGTTAATTCTGTGGATGGAGGAAAAAATTAGGAACCATTGGATCATCTATTGTATATGACCTACGACTATTGATAATAATTGAAGTTAATCCAAGAATTATCAATAGAAGATCCAAGGTGGTTCTAGCTGGCCTCTGCCTAATGTCAATTGCTCTATTGCTCGATGTTTTCGACCTTAATTTTTATTCACTAGATTGTCTTTTTTGTCTTCTAGGAAAGTTTTTGTTCGTTTTCCCTGGAAGGGTTTCCATGATTTTGCAATAATTCATATTTTGTTGAACTAAAATCCTGAACGTTCAATTTATTCATCGTCAGGGAACTATTTCAATCCTTCTGAAATCTGTTCGTAAATGCTGCAGAGCCGCCTTCAAATTCCTTTTAAAAATTTGGCATTATTAATGTGCAGATCAGAATAACAAGAGAATCGTCTTAGCTCTGCAGAGCGGATTAAAAAGTGAGATTACATGGGCGCTCAATACTCTTACTCTGCTCTCCTTCAAAGAGAAGGACGACATGAGAAGAGATGTGGTGCCACTAGCCAGGATACCTGGTTTACTTGATGCTATCCTCCTAATCGTAAGAATTTTAAAATTTGTATTTTGAACACTCGTTCATACCATTCTGCTCGTGAAGTATGAAAATATACCTATATTTTCAGTTTAAAGCTTACGTTTAAGAGCTTAATCTGTGGTACTTCTGTCATTTCATCCCACTTGGGGGGTATTTTTAGTAATTTTCATTTTGTATTTTCCCCATTGACGAAGTATGAAATGTAGCCGGCTAGATTTTTAGGTCTACCGGCTCCCTCTCGATCGACCTCTGTTGATCTTTAGATGAACAGAGAGAAAAAGGAGGGAGGGCGATGGGAGAAGGCCACTGCACTTAGAGCTCGCTTTCATTAAGTTCCAATTTGCCTTAAATTATCTTATAATTACGTAAAATCCCCATGGAAAGTAGGGGGTGACAGTTTAACCCTGCTGTCTAACAATCCCAACCCTCCTCCAAAAACACGTAAGGTTCTTGTCATCTTACGATGACTTGTCAATCTTATGAATGAAGGAGAGAGGAGCCCGCTGCCATTGGAGCTTGTAATAAAATATGGAATTCGCTCTTTCATAAACGTTTGATCTGCCTTAAATAGGGATGTAGGCTACAGTTTTGTATAAAACGCTGTATTAAAGTAGGGAATGACAAAATTACTCTGACAATTGACATGACCTTTTTGCGACGACTCCTTAGGTCGATGACTGGCGTGACATTGCGCTTCCACGAGATTACATGAAGCCTCTGAGGACAAGATCCTTGGAGGAAAGTTGTGGCATCACAGGCTTTGGCCATGACTATGAAAAGCTTCATTCAGATGGCTCTGAGCCCCTTCGTGGGTAATTTTTCTTCTTATTTTCAGGGAATTTTGTGCCCTTCAACTGGATGTTGAGTCTGAAAGACGGCATTTTTCGGCTTTTATTCAGGGAAAATGCTAAAAAACGACGTTACTCCGAGTTTTGGTACGAAGAAGATGGTCTGTTTAATTTAGATGATGAAGGGAGGGCAGAAAAGCAGCAATGTGCTGTTGCTGCTTCAAATATTATCCGCAATTTTTCTTTCATGCCGGAGAATGAGATGATCATGGCCCAGCACAGGCATTGCCTGGAGACGTTATTCCAGTGCATCGAAGACCAAAATTCAGGTGCCCTGCAGTTTCTGTTTTTGAGAGTTAAATATATTATTTGTTACAAAAATGTTGGGAAAAAATATCTTTTACAATTTATTTAGATTTGCTTGAAGAGACGAAAGACTGATCAACTGCTATTTTTGTCGTTGTTTTTTTAATTTTTTTTTAGTCTTCTTGAAAGTTTAAGTTACTTTGTTGCTTTCTTATGGAAGATTAGGAGCCGATTCATCATAAATCGTGTTGATTTTCCTCTTAAACCATTAATTTGTTTCCTACCGAACGGCACAAACTAATATAAATATACAATACTTTATTTCTTTTGCTACAGGTGACGAGGAACCTATTATAACATCAAATTTTCTTAACTAAGGTCCTGAAAGCATCGATTAATTTCTTTGCTACATAAAACGAGGACTGATGTAAAATTTACATAATTTTATTCGTGTTTGGCGATTTATGATAATTATCGCTGATTTTCGTCTTCAACCACCCATGATTTTCGTCTCTACTCAAGACCAAAAATATCCGTAAAGTTTACGTTATTTCATTAGTTTTTGCTACCAAAGGAAGCGGCCAATTTACAATAATCTTCCAAGATTTTCGTGTTACATGTCCCGTGAACTTCTCTTTTACCCGAGTCCAAAAAGCAATATGAAGTTTTATTTTAATCATTCACTTTTTTCAGTATCTCATTAGTGAATTTCCTTATGGTTAACCCCTCTCCAGTATTTTAATTTAATATAAGCATCTTTGTCTCGTGAAGATGAAGAGCTGATTACAAATGCGCTGGAGACAATTGTGAATTTGTCGCCCCTGCTTGATCTTCGCATATTCAGCTCGTCCAAGCCGTCTTTCATCAAAATGACGTGAGCTTCATATCGGCTGATGGTATTTTTTATGTAATTTCATACTATAAATACGAGGACCAATTAAAACCACATGATCTATCTGATTGACCAGCGAGAAGCGCGCCGTGGAGGCGATAATGGGCATGCTGAAATCTTCCATCAAAGCATGGCACTGCGCATCTGCGGAGCTTCTGGGCAGGCTCATGATCAACCCTGATAATGAGCCTTTCCTCCTCCCTTCTGCCCCGCAGGTTCATCTTATAATTATAGATTCATTCTCCTCAATTTTACCCGATGATCATCCCTATCTTTATGATTTAAATGTTCAGCTTTATTTAATCGGCTGGTTAATATAGTAATCAGATTTAATCTCAGCTATTTTTCCTGGATAATTGTCCCAATATTTATAGTTTGATGGTTCAGTCAAGGGAGTATTTTTGTCATTTACCTTCTAGAGTAGTTTTCTATAAATAGTTGTTGGCCTCCTCTTTGGAGGACAAAAAGGAATGAATTAAAGATACTATGGGGGTATATTTTTCATTTCGATTTTATTTTAGCTTCTTAGGTTCAGTGAATTAGTTCTCGTTTTCTCTCTCTAGATAAATCCTAAATTGTGATGTTGTCAGGTTCTGAGGTGCGTCGCGCTACTTTAGAAAACCGAATTTACATGTGATTAGTCGGATTTATTCTCGCTATGCAAACTTATCAATATCTCGATCTACCATCCCTCCCGCTCTCCATTTTTTCCATGGAAACGTCAAGTTCCTGCCATATTTCAGTGGTTGGTTCATCTGCTAACAAGATTTGTTATCCAGAGATGAGAATTCCAATCTTTACTGGTTTAATGATGCAGGTTTATAAGCGTCTGGTTGATCTTCTATCATTTCCAACGGTGGATGCACAGGCGGCTGCCGTCGGGGCCCTCTACAACCTCGCCGAAGTCAACGTCGACTGCCGGTTGAAGCTCGCCAGTGAGAGATGGTATGTATGGCCTAGATCCAGCTTCTGTTTTCTGCCTCAGATCTTATTGAAGAAAAAAATATATATATAGAAAAGGGTGAGAAAGAGAATACAAACATATAAATAAATAGTTGATGGATAGAAAGAGGGAGTGTGTGTGTGAGAGAGAGAGAGACTGACATAGAGATAGAGAGAGATTGATATAGATAGGTTATAGAGAGAGATTGACATAGAGAGAGACTGATATAGATAGATAGATAGATAGATAGAGAGACTGACATATACAAAGAGAGGCTGTCATAGATAGATAGATAGGGAGATAGACCTACATAGAGAGAGACTGATATAGATAGAGAGAGAAAGACTGACATTGATAGGTGGATAGAGAGAGAGGCTGATTTAGTTTGATAGAGAGAGAGTGATATAGATAGAAGGAGAGAGAGAAACTGACATATACAGAGAGAGGCTGTCATAGATAGATAGATAGATAGATAGGGAGATAGACTGACACAGATAGATGCATAGAGAGAGGCTGATTTAGTTTGATAGAGAGAGAGACTGATATATATAGAGAGAGACTGACATTTAGAGAGAGGCTGACATAGATTGATAGGGAGAAGCTGATTTAGTTTGATAGAGAGAGAGACTGACATATAGAGAGAGGCTGACATAGATTGATAGGGAGAGACTGACATAGACATAGAGAGAGAGAGAAAACAGAGGGAGACTGATATAGATAGATACAGAGAGATACTGATATCTAGAGTGATACTGGCATAGAGAGAGATAGAGATAGATCTATTTATAGAGACAGAAAGAGAGATAAAGAATGACATACATAGAGAGAGATAGAGCTAGAAAGAGAGAGAGAGTGACATATATGTAAAGAGATGTGGAGTAGTGAATGTGATTTGGTGCAGGGCAATAGAGAGACTGGTGAAGGTGATAAAGGGGCCGCATCCGGTGGGGGAGGTGTGTAGGAAGGCGGGGATGGTGCTGGAGAGCCTGGTGACGGAGCCGCAGAACAGAGGGCTGCTGCTTGCCCACGAGAACACCTTCGCAGAGATGATGCTCGGCGACCCCCGCCACTCGGACACCTTCGCCCGTATTCTCTACGAGCTCACTTCCCGTCCCACCGCCATCTCCGCCGCTCGTCCTGTCTGGGGTATGTCCTGACTCTCCCTCTTCTCTTCCCCTCCCCTCTAGAGTGAGAATCTTACCTTCTTTTTATAACTGCCTTTATGGTCATGTGTATGTATATATATGTGGTTCTGTAGATGGGTAGAGATATACTATGTTATGCAACATATGTGTAGAGAGAGAAGAGGGAGATTATATTTATAGAGAGAGAGACAAAGAGAGACGGATGGTCCCAGTCTGTCTTTAGCAAGGACCTAAAACTCACCTTAGTATTGGTCTGGTTCCGGTCCGGTCTCGTCCAGTCCCAGTCCGGTCCTGGTCTAGTCATGTTGACTAATCAAAGTCAAAGAACAAAAGTAAAAAAAAACTGGTATGGGCTTTGGATCAAATCAAAATATTATTGTAAATTGACCTATAAAGCCATTCTTGAAAAATGAAAAGAAGAATAAAACTAAAAGAGAAGAAGAAAAGAAGATTGAATGAAGAATAATAGAACAATAAAAGAAGAATTTATATGACGAGAGAGGAAGATGAAAAGCATGAGAAGGAAAAGAAACATAATGAGAAATAAGAAAACCAGGAGAAAGAGGAAGAAGGAAAAAAGTAGGAGAGAGAAGGTGATGAAGAAGAAAGGTAAAAGAAGAATAGAAAAGGAGACGAATAAAATAAGAAAAAAAAGAGAGGAGAAAAAGAAACTAAAAATAAGAACGGATGATCAAAATAAGAACAAAATGAAAAGAGAAGAATAGAAGAAATGGAGAAAACTTGACGGAGTGGAGTGTACAGTGATAGCGATAGAGAAAGAAGCGGGTGAACCTAACAAACCTGGAAAAACAAAGAGCCAACTTGACGGAGTTGGAGCAGAGAGAGAAACGAGGATAAAAAACATTTTAGAGATCGAGAGCAAATAAAGGGGGACTCACAGAGAGAGAGAGAGAGAGAGAGAGAGAGAGAGAGAGAGAGAGAGAGAGAGAGAGAGAGAGAGAGAGAGAGAGAGAGAGAGAGAGAGAGAGAGAGAGAGAGAGAGAGAGAGAGAGAGAGAGAGAGAGAGAGAGAGAGAGAGAGAGAGAGAGAGGGGAAGAGAGGGGGCGGAAGAGAGAGAGACCGCAGAGAGAGAGAGAAGGGGAGAGAGAGAGATCACGAAAGAGAGAGAAAGAGGGGAAGAGAGATCGCGGAAGAGAGAGAGACTGATCACGGAGAGAGAGGGAGGGAGAGAGAGAGACCGCAGAGAGAGAGAGAGCGCGGAGAGAGAGAAGAGGGGGAGAGAGAGAGAGAGGGAGACCCGGAGAGAATTAGAGAGAGATCGCGGGAGAGAGAGTGAGAAGGTGATCGCGGAAGAGAGAGAGAGAGAGAGAGAGAGAGAGAGAGAGAGAGAGAGAGAGAGAGAGAGAGAGAGAGAGAGAGAGAGAGAGAGAGAGAGAGAGAGAGAGAGAGAGAGAGAGGGAGAGAGAGGGGTTTTTTCCCGACGATGACGTGGCGTCCGACTTGGATGCCACGTCTGTTACGGTCAGCCCACTTCGGCGTCTGCGTCGGACGCCACATCATCGTCGGGAAAACATTTCCGCGGGATAGATCGCGGTTTTTTTAGAAAATCAGGGATAGATCGCGGACGATTTAAAAAACTCGGTATAGATCGCGGAATAAAATAATTTGGGGATAGATCACGGAACTTTTTAAAAACCCAGGATAGATCGCGAACGATTTAAAAAACCCGGGATATATGGGAATATTTGCCCTAAACTAAAGCTTCTTTAAGTTGAATTTTTAATTCCTCATTTATAGAAGGGAAACTGGGGAATGTTTGGCCGGGGAAGAGAAAAAATTTACACTCAAATTTCTCTTGAAATCTGGCGTTGGAAATTGGATTTTGGAGGCCTGGATCTTGATGCAGAACTCAAAACAATTCGCAGCAAAAGCCATTAACAACATCATTAAAATCATGAAAAGAATCACCTGTGCACAGATCACATCCATGATTTCTTGGATCATGGAGCAAGAAAAATCAAGCTGCATATGTGTGCAGCCTATTGATGTATCCACGTGGTCCATGGCATGTCAAATCCCCTCCGTTGGCATGACGAGCTCCATTCACCCACTGTTGTCGTCATTACGCCGTCCTGATCACATCGGGAGTGGAGTGGAGCTGTGAGGAGAAGGGAGAAGGGGAAGGCCCTTGAAAATTCTGTCCTCAGTCAATTTCGTTCAAGGCCTTCCCTTATGTAGACTAAGTGGGTATTTTTCATAATAACCCCAAAAATCAAAGTACATCCTCCAACATCCAAAAGACCATTTGCGTGTGACCTTCTAGGCCCATGTATAGGCCTAGTTAATGACTCCAGCGGCCCAATAACACTTATTGGCCTTCTAAGTTAATTAGATATATCATCATATAGATAAATTTATGTTGGATTGATTTAACCCAATTGATAGGCTGACTCTCTAACCTAAGGGGTGATCTAGAAGATACAAAAGAGTGTGTATCAACTCACTCATGGAACATGCTCATCATTGGTTACCATATGATAACATGCATTTTTAGTGCATTATATGATCATATTTACATGTCTATTTGAATTAATTTACTTATATTTGCATGTTATCAAGCTTAAAATGATTAAATCAATTTCTAGAATGGTTTTATGACTTTTCTGTATTTTAATGCATTTTTGGGGAATTTTCTGACAATAGATTCTAAAAGAATATGATTTTTTGAGACAGAATATGATTTTTTGGAATTTTTTAACATTAAATTTGGAAAGACATGATTTTTCTAAGTCAATATATATATTTATTTTTACTTTTGGGCTTTTATTTATTTAATATGAATTGAAAAATATTTTATAGCCCTTTTATCTTGTGCCGATACTTGTCTTCATTCGATTCGTCGAACAGTGATGAATCACAACTAGCACTGATGATTGTCGACAACCAAACATTAACAGTTAATGATTCGCGAAGCCATGTTTGTACACATGTACATGTCGCCCACGCTTGTACACGTGGCACTTGCATGTTATTTATTGATTGTAAAAAAGAAAAAAAGTAGATGCTGCGCATAGTGATGCATCGCCACGTCAACTACATGCTAGTACCTTATTTAATATATAATAATGTCTTATTACTTACTTTCGTCTTTTTCCAATCGCAGGTATGCCTGACACAGAAGATGAGAAGCTCAAGTGCGGAAGACAAGAAGACACAGAATTTTGGACGACGTGACAGTTCAATCGAAAATGGAAAACAAGGAAGCATCAAAGATGATGATGAGGAGAGAGAAAAATCAAGGACAACAAATCTGAGAAAAATAAGGATTGATCCAACTTCAAACGACGATATTTGAAGATCTACAAATCTGATTAAGATGGAATTTTCAGCACTGCTTTGCCTCCCCCTCCTCTTTCCATTCATACCCTCTGCATAAATGGAGGCCTGGATCTCTGTGAAATTCCTTTTGAACTTGCTTCCTACTTATGTAGGCTGATTGAAAGATAGTGAGTTTTGAGATCCATCAAGTCTGTTCTTGGTGTCTTGGGTGTGTGGGGAGAAGCATTAGAGAAGAGGAGGAGCTTACTGGCACTCTCAAATCACCGTGATCATGGCAGAATGTTAGGATCTAATGTAAGCGCCTTTGCCTTATGTTGTTTTTTTTCCGACATCATAGTTGGCTTAATTAGGATTTATCATCGTTTTTTCACTTCCTTATATCCCTATATCTTGTTGTTAGGCCCCTAACTAAGCGTCATTCCCTGCCCAGAGGCCTACGTGCTTATTGGGAGGGTGTGTCCGTTGTATTTCGGCTCACGACATTTTAAGGATTGAGTCATAATGGGTAGCGATGCCCAAATACCTGATCTTTCAGGCCATTGCCACTGTCGATGGTGATTCACGACAGACTGTGCACATGCTCGTCCGCATCCAAGGCGGGACGGATCAGGTATGGTCCACGCGTTCTGGGCGCACGGGCTAAACGGTGTGCGCGCGCACGCCAAGGCCAAGCGCCACGCGCGGGTGCCAACGCTAGCCACCAGCGTTGAGTGCTGCGCCCGGGAGCGAGAAGCGCTGCGCGTGGGTGCGGGACGCGCAGGCCGGGCGGCGTGCCGCGATTGCAGCGCGCGGAGTTGTGCGGGGTGCCGGGCAGCAGCCGCGTGGGCAGCGCGCGCATTACGTGTGCAGGGCGCGGGGCTGGGAGATATCCCACCAGGAGACTAAGGCATGTGGCACACTGAGAGCGTCGATACGGCACAGCGGGCGCATAGCACTCCTGCGGGTAGTGCTGTGCATGCAGCGCCCTACTAGGGGGCGTCGAATGCTGCGGTGTCGCGCAGACTGCGCTAGAGTGTTGACACGGGCGCTGGTGGCATGTGTGATTGTCAAGGCAGGGTTGGCATGTGTGCTCGCCAAGCCCGCGGGCGCGCGGTGCCCGGCCCAGCGCACCTGTGTAGCAGTAGAGCGGGTGCGCGCACGCGGAGCAGCGGCTCTGAGGCGGTGTGGCGACATTACCTCGACGCAAGGCACCTCGTCTCATTCGTTGTATCACCCCTCGTATTCCCCCATGTAATTATCCCCAATGATGATGTACTCTTGATGATATGAATGCAATAACCCTATTCATTGACGGTGCCTAGCACCACCTGTAAGAATTGGTGGCCTAAAGAGCCAATCAAAGTACATTCTTGAGTTTATAGTTAATTCTATCGAGACTCTTGTTTTCATTATTTCTATATTGTACATATATGATTAATGAAGTCCCAGGTAATGTCCATATGTTTGAGTGAATTATGAAGAGTTCATAATTTAGGGATCACTAGACTCAAAGGACATTAACCTAAACAATCCCATTCGAAGGAAGTCTAGTAAGGGACACTAGATATTCCGGAAAGAGTGGTGACATCTTTCATGATCACTTGGATGATGATAATGGCCGTTCCCAATAGCCATTTGTGTGATGACACTAATGATGGATGTCAGGTGCTTCTTGGTAAGAAGAAGTTCACTGTATTGATCCGTATGAATCACCTGGATGGTTAAACATCTAAGTCAACCAGGAAGATTCATGTTGTCATAGTATCAATGGTCCTTTGACCTAAGGTATCAAAGATATCTTGTGGTACGAAAGTTGTGCTTTGATCATGTTGACAAAGGCTTCTATTTAGAGGCCCGGTATAAATATGATTGGGCACTTCTAGAGTATCATGGAGGTAATTGAATAGCCGATTAGGAATCATTCAACTTCGATGAATAGAAGTTATGGTCTCACTAATAGATTGCAGTGAATCTCTGGCCAGAGTAATAAAGGAGATTCCAATGATGTGATTCATTGGAGATCTCTTATGCAATCATATTAAAATTGATTCATATGATTGGGATTTGACTGAACCACCATATCCCAGATATCAATCATGAGATCATTAATGAATGAAGGACTATATTGATATGGTATTGATAACAGAAAGGTTTTCATGAAGCAAAATGCATGGATGAAATTCATTTGTCTTCTAGGCCAATGCAAGTGAAGCTTGTCCTTATGGCATGGCAGGAGACTCAACTAACAAATTAGGTTAAATTGGTCAAGGTCAATTAAATTATAAGTGAGTTATGAATTTAATTGACTGGTAAAGTTGATTGGATGATCATCAACTATTAGAGTCATTAAACTAGAATGATAAGTGAACCTATAGGGTCACACACATAAGATCTTATGAGGTGAAGTTATAATTAATTGATGGCATAATGGAAATTAATGCCAAAGGACATGTGGAGAGCCCTATTTAAGGAAATGTGGGCCCTGGGCACAAGCAACCAACTCCAGGTCGAATTTGGTTCTCTCTCTCATCTTTTCTCATCCCCTTCCTCTCCTACTCACTTGGAATTGGAAGAATTCCAAAGAGCATGCAAAGGAGAACAAGGAGGGGTCAAAGAGAAGGATCTGTGAGAGCACCAGTGAACTCACCTCCAAGGGAAGATCGTGTGGATACCGGTAGAGGCCAAACACAAGGGAGGCTCAAAAGTCCATCATCTTCTTCAAGAGGAAAGCTTCTTGGATCAACTTCAACCATTTCATCATTACCAATGGCAATGGTATGTTATTTATTTGCTTTATGATGGAAATGTGTTTCATACAATCATACTATGAATAGATGATTGTAATCCAGTTGAGTTTGAGGTTCAAGAAAAAGTTTCAAACCCCTAGAACTCATAAGAGAATCATAGAACGCTTCCGCTTAAGTCAAGTTTTTGACCAAGTTAGATATCAGATTTCTTTCACCACCATCTCCTCTAACCCCTCCTATGCGATCTTAAGCAATCTGCAAAGCTTGCGCTACAAGAGATCAAGGCTGCTCAGTGTTCTGCTCCAAGCACTGAGGCCGGCAAACGCCATTTCCAATCAAGAAACCTAGGTCGAGATTTGACCGTGTGACACTTGTCTCTACCATATCATTGTTCATGCACTCAATCATCATCATGTGCTTCACGTTCTCTATCTCACCACCATATCGTTTCGCATAATTCTACATCAACTTCCTCTTTTCTTTCTAATTTAAGTTGAATTATAGCTATATACAACACATTACTCGATATCACTATCTCAACTAGTATACTATGGTCTTTATATTTTCTTGTATTGTTAAATACTATATTAAGAACATTAAATCCTAAATCATCGTCCCTATGGAGACAATCCGTACTCATCGCTAGATAAAAATTACTAAGTACAGTTAATTATATTTTATTGAATAATCTCAATTACCAACAACGAATTAAAACCCCTAAATTTGAGATTATCATTGTGTATGTGTAGTTCCTCCTCCACTTGATGCTCCAAGGATGCCCTAGGTTGTGGTCAAGTATCAAACCCTAATCAGACATTTGATTTAGGATTGATGTGTTCAGAAATTATCGTTAAACTCTGACTGATATTTCACTACCTTGGACAAGGACTTCATTGCATCATCTTCCTTCAGTTGTCTCCTCTTACACCGAGGGTGGAAAATCCCATCTTGGTCACTCAATCGTCTTTTTGAACTCATTAATGCTGTTTAGAATCCCATGATTACAGATTCGTAGGTCACAGTCAAAGTACAACTGTCTGTTCATAAGACATCTTAGGTGTCTCAAGTCTAGTAGTGATTTGAATCAACTTGATTGATAGTTTGGTATAATACCATTCGGGGATTCATACGGATCAAGTTAGTGAACTCTTCCAACTAAAGACCATTCACTATCTATCCTTAGTGTCTCCACACTAATGGCTACTGGAACGACCATACTTATCATTAGACATGGTCGTACGGTTCGCATTGTGCGAATCTGTGCGAATTGTGCGCTCTGTTCGGATTTTTGAACAGAACGCACAAGAAAACGAACCACACTTCGCACAGACCGTCGTGCGGTTCGTTTGTGCGAATTGTGCGGTTCATATTTAAAAATAAAATAAAATATCACTCCCTCCCAGTCTCCCACTCCCCACTTCCCCGTCCCCAGCCCCCGACGCCGCCCTCCTCGTCGCTCTGCCCCCAGACCGTCTGGACTCTGGCGTCCTTGCCGTCGACCCGGTTGTCGGATCTTCATCTATGAGGTAAATCTTCCTCACGCTTTCTCCCTCTCCATCTCCCTCTTCTTCTCCTATTCTCAATCACTCCCCTTCTCCCTCTCCCTCTCCCTCCCCCGCTCCCTCTCCTTATTCTTATCTCGTTGTCTCTTCCTCACGCTCACGCTCTCCTTATTCTTATCTCGTTTTCTCTTCCTCACGCTCACGCTCTTGATTGGTCCAAACTAAGGGGTAAAATTTGATCTTAAGTTGTTTGTAAGGATAGTTTACTAATCAACAATTTTATTTCCTTACTAGTAGTATTTTAGTAAGGGTCGATCCCTCAGGGAGCTAGGTAGCTAGTTAGGTTGAATTTCAATTAGTATTGCAAGTTCAAGATTCATATAAACCCTTTTTTGTAATGTTTTTAGTGATTAGGAAGGTTAATGTTCAATTAATAAGGATGATATGAATTTTACTAAGCGTGAAAAAATTTCCGTAGAAAGTTTAGATTGAGAATAATTTTTCAGAATTTTTTATCATCTCTAGAGAGAGATGAAAATTTCTGAATTTAATTGAGTGAGAAAAGAAGAGGAAGAGAGAGATAGCGCACAAGCTTGGGCGCTTCCGCCGCTGTTTGTGCGCTTGGCTTTGCCGCTCCACCGCTGGTCGCGCGCGCGGAGTTCCTGATATCGGTTTGACACGTGTGAGTAGGCGTTGGAAAGCTTGAGACGTTGGCTATCTTTCTAAGGATAGACAAGAAGCTTAAGAGAATTCTAGAAGGAGATAGGGTGAGAAGAAGAACGTAGCCTTTTTGTCACACCCCAAAGGGCCCAAGGTTGTTGCTCCAGCTCCCTACCAACTGGCTTCAAGATCCAGGACGCTTCTAGAAGACTCCTTGCACCTTCTGAATGAAAGGTGGACCCAGGAACAAGCTCAAGAAAGAAAGAAAGTGAAGAAAACAATACTGAATTCTTGGATGCCTTCAAGGAGGGTGAGGGGATCCCTTTTATAGGGGTACATGTGTTAGTTTCAGCTATTCTTGGTGGTTGGATTATGGATGAACGTCTAGGATTGAGTTATTGAGGCATCAATCCAGGTGATCAGACCCCAACCAACCAGATTCTTTCCCTCCAGGTTGAATTTGGAGGGAAAAGAACAACTTGGTTAGAGTTAGTTACATGTCATCTCTAGCCCTTAGATTTGGGCTGGAATGGATGGGTGGATGCGTTCCACCTCATGGATCCTGGGCTGGATCTCGACCTTGGGCTCTCCTCCAACCAGGATCCGCCAGCTGGAGTCACCCTCATGTGCCTTGATCAACCTGAAAGCCTCCAAGGACGTTCTAGAAGGTCTCCTTCAAGCTCCTTTATACCAAGCCTATCGATTGAGTCAACTCCGCTGGTTAGCATGCATCTTTTTCTTGATTTCTCCTTTTGACTTGAAATTTTGTCCCAAGCCTCAAGACTTCTGTCTTGTCTTCCCCATAAAATTTCGTAATTTTATGACCATCAAAAGTCAACCTTGACCTGAAGAGTCAACACACTAGGGAATTCGTTAGATTCATATCCCACTCGACTCAATGAGTCAAGTGGGGGTTAGAAATACCCCTCAAATCCTCTTATAAGTAAATCCCAAACTGTGTAACTTGTGAAATGCATGTCAAAGCATTGATGGAAACATTAATTAAGTACAAAATGTAAGCTTTTTAATCTTTGGGAAAGTGAAAAGGCATGATCTCATTACTATGCAAAATAAGCATTTTTGGCAATGTTGTACTTACTTTTAGGAGATTTAAGATGAATAATGCATGGAAATGACTACCCTTATTTGAGTTTATCAGCTCTCCTTATTCTTTTCCCTTTTTCGATCTCCCTCTCCATTCCCGCCTCCTCGCCGTCCACTGTATTCTTGGATACGAGGATAGATCGATAGGATTTCATTGGATTTCCTTTTTCCTTTTTCGATTTTCCTCACCGTCCACTGTCCTCTCCATTTCCTTTTTCCTTTTTCAATTTCCTTTTTCTGTGCGAATTTGTGCGAATTGTGCGAATTTGAGCGAATGTGCGAATTGTGCGAATTGTGCGTTCTTTTTTTCGTGCATTAAACGAACAGAACAAAGAACAGACCCGTGTGCGGTTCTTTCGTGTGAATTTTTTGTGCGAATAAAAAGAACAGAATAGAACACCCATGTCTACTCATCATATTATTAATTAAATACCTATTGACTGCACACAATTAAGATTCAAAGCATTATTATTAAATGATCGGTTACATTCCATGAATTCTAAGAAAATGCATTAACTATTTGAAATAAAATGATTATGAAATGCTTCATGATTCAAATAAAATCAGAATAATTAGGATATTATGGAAATATCAGGATACACGATAAGTGATAAAAATACAAAAGATATTAAAATATTAATTTCCTGACAATACACTACCTATATAATGTATTAATGATATACCTATGTGTTGTCACTTGGTCATTAAGAAAATACAACATAAAGATATTCCCAATAAAAAATACATTTAAATCTTCTTGAATGAAAAGATAACACCAAATCCACTAACCCACCAG
Organism: Wolffia australiana; assembly: GCF_029677425.1. Lineage (NCBI taxonomy): Eukaryota > Viridiplantae > Streptophyta > Magnoliopsida > Alismatales > Araceae > Wolffia > Wolffia australiana. The sequence continues at coordinate 654,702 of NC_135843.1, forward strand.
AGCTGATATAGGAATGCAACTTAGAAGTTAAAATGCATCATAATATTGTGATGACTCTAGTAAGAAGCTCCACGTATAACCTACAACTGATTCATTTCCTCTTTTATAAGGTGTCAGCTACCACACTGCCCACAGTACTCATGTCTGCCACTGCCAACATGTTCAGTCACTTTGTATGAATATTAATAAAGATTCTTCTTTCAATAATCTGGTTTTACAACATTAATCTAAATCTAGTTTCTTTAACTTTTTGTTTAAGTTTTTGATTCTATAAGTTGAATAATTTATTAAACTCTTGGAACCATTTTACTTCCCATTTTCCCCTTCATATACCAGCTCCATACTCTTTGCCTTTTGTACTTTTTATGGCATACAAACTAATACACTAGCCGAGGCTATGGCGATTCGTGATGGTCTACTCCTCTGAGAGGAACGAAACCTTCACAATATTGTCGTGGAATCAGACTCACAGATATTAGTTGATATGCTTCGTCTAGGTACATGCTCCCAATGGCGACTCCGCCGTGCGTGGAAAGACATCATGCGGTGCCGTTCTCACATAGCCTGTTTTCATCACCAGATGCGAGAGGGAAACCAGACAACAGATGCCCTCGCCAACCACGCGGTACATGCACGAACCCCCTCCTCTGTCTTTCATTCTTGGCAGCGCTCCCTCCCACAGCTAGAGGCTGCTATCGCCTTGATCGTCTTGGCATGCCCACCCTCCGCACACGGCGCATCCTCGTGATGCCAGGCCCGCGGGATTGGAGGATTGCGTGGAATGCTGGAGCTAGAGGCGTGGACAACGCCCGCCTCGACTAGAGCCTTCACCACAAACTTCCCGATCCCACTTGACGAAGGAGAAGACACCTCCCGCAATACATCGTCATCGCGGGGCGGCTCTGGTGGGACGACGACGAGCACACTTCTTCGAGCGCCTGCGAGGTATCACTTATGTATCTTTTCTTTTCCTCAAATATGGGCGTGGGCGAGTGGGATCCGAGTGTAATTGGGATATTTATACTCGCTCCACGCCTATAAACATTGACAAACACTTCACTTTATAAATAAAAATCCCCTGGGTGGCGTCCAGGGCACGGATGGATCGGTCTGCGGGCACAACCCCTGGGGTTGGCTGTACCCGGCACCGTGTTTTTTGCCAATAAAAAAATATATATATACCAGCTCCATTATAAAATATATTGGATTTATTTCACTTTTAGACTTTAAATTATACCATTTGAGAACACTATGAATATTTAGAAAAAACTGCAGAATTAATTATAATCAAAGTCAAATCCATATTAATTATGAGCTTATTTCAATAATAAATTAAACAATTTTTTAAAAAAATTGGAAATAAAATGATTAATTTTCTTGAAAACATTTAACTATTGCACAATAAATTGTTGAGATTTTAAAAAATATGTTTTTCTATGTGAGAATACCCAAAGATCCTAATGGGCACCCTTGGCCCAGATATCCATATATCGCCAAATCAATGTCTCCTCTATCTCATATGTAATATTTTTTATTATTTTGATTTATTTTTAATGCTTTTAAATATGAAATTTTATGCATGAAGGTGTCCATATTTTTTGAATTTTCTTCATAAAACACCAATTTATTCAAGTTTAGAGTATCTAATTTAAAAATATATATTTCTAGTTATTTTTAGGAATTTGAATTTATCCAATCTGGAAAGCTGGTTGGTGGGTTAGTTTGACAGATCACAGAGAGTGGGAGCAAGCTAGCGTGTCACAAGGGTGAGCTGATGGGCTGGAAGAACTGGCTTTGTTTCCCATGTTACGAAATGATCACAAATCCATTTCAATGCTCAAGCAGGTCAAAGTCTGACGTGTCGAAAAATCAAGATAACGAGCCAAGATAGCCAAAGATAATGCAAAATTGGATCGTTCCAGTAAGAAACATGTTTTAATATCAATCTCTCATGTCAAAGAAAATTTTGAGTTCAAGTTACCATGGAAATATCAGATTTATCTAACATGATCGCAAAGACAAAATTCACTGGAAACCTTTATAATCCCATCGTAGGACTTGGTATATATAATGAATAGTTTTGAATAGTCATTAAAATATCAATCATGGTGTTCTAAGACTATGGCCTGCCCTTGATTCTTCAACACACTGAAAAACAGTAACCATCATTATTTTGTGACCGAATCACAATATATTTCATATGTGATATTTTCATATGATTCACATGTTATAAGCATTATAATATTAAATGAGTGGAATAATCAAATAGACTAGAAAATTAATTTTCACTTACACATATATATTGAATAACAAAAATTAAATATATTCTACGAAAATTTTAACCACTTTGAATAAACTATTACTGGACAATTGCGAAAGTGGCATTAAGAGACATTATACAGCCCTTTTATATTAATAAATCCATTGTATTGAGAAGAGATAAAGGTAGTGTTCATAAAATAAATTAATAACCATGATAAAATTGATACTGAGCACCAATGATTCATGTAGTTTCAAATTTAGGGTAATAAATAAATTCTTATCCAAAACAGAATGTAAGAATGAATTAGAGATTTATTTTCGAATGGCTTTCTCGGTAGGATTATGAGATCATTATTGAAATTATTTATGAGGTTTTAAGAAAGTCGTAGATATCCTCTTAGAAAAACAGAGTTTGCTTCACAGTAGGTAATATAGTGACTAATCAAGAATAAATGAACAGAGTAAATAATTCAACACAACATGATTTTGTTAATGGATTGGTGATTCAACTTTTATTTAATGAACATAATAATAATTCAACTCCAGGACAGCCATGTCAGCTCATAAAAGAAAAGCCATATATTTTCAGGGATATGGTTAGATTACAGCTTTTTTAGGGAAACTACAGAAAAACCATGAAAAGTAATAAAATCTACACCTTATTAATTATTCTGCTTTTTTAACTCATATAATCATATTTCTAATGGACTTTATTCAAACAGTTCCATGATTTGAACAATTGATAAATCAGCAGCATTAATACAATATTTTCAATTATAAACTTCAAAATTACTTTTAAACTGGGTTCCAATTTGTGACTCATGTGTCCCATTGATAATTTCATTGTTTTGTATTTATTATCTTAACAAAAGGATAATTTTCAATACCCAAACTTAAGAAATTATTAAATTCTTTATATGTTTATTTATTCTTCTTTTTAAATCCTGGAAATCAGATTGCGAATGGACTGAATTCAAACATTTACATCATTTTAAACCAATGATCAGTCGTGGTATTAATACATCTTCAACTGTGAACTTGGAGACTGGTATTATCTTTAAAACGGGGTTCCAATTTGTCACTCACGTAGTATAGTAATTTTTTTCTTATCAAATTGTTTTCAATTATATTGATATTTTTACACCTATAATTCACCAAAAACATTTTTATACGACCAATTAAATCCATCATTTCAAACTCAACATGATTTTAGAGGACATTTAGAGCTTGCTTAAAATTTCAGGCATTATTTAAACAGATTCTCTAATGCTTAATGTTTGCCATCATTTGAAAGATTTCATGATTGTTGTTACTATTTGACTTATTGTCAGGCATATCGTCCAAGATATTTAATTCCAATCATAAGACTTATTGGATATTTAAAATAAAAATCAATCATAGTTAAATAGCTCTTTTTTTTTAAAGCAATGTTTATAAGTTCAATATTACATCATCTTTAATTGGCTTCCATATTTCCTCTTATTTTATTCTCTCTACAACAGGATGATATGCAATAACTAATATCATAATGGCCCCAATAGATATTTTGTTCTCTGAAAAATATGAAAATTAATGTGATATTTAATATTTTCATATGAAATGGTGATAATCCTGTACTAGCATCCGTCTTGCTTAACCATACGCGGGGCCACATTTAATACTTAGTTTTCCTTAAAAATAATGTAAAGCACGAAACAAATGCAAGACTTTTCATAGAATCTCTCAGAATCATATTTCTACCGGGACAATACATTTTGTACGAGAACCGAAGCAATCAAAATTTTCAGACGGGAAAAGTCATTGAGAAGCGTACTTGAAACAATATCTTGCAATGTCTGATAACCGGCTTAAAGTATCTGAGGCAAAATTATTTGGGTCCTTAATATCCATTTGATTATTCAAGCCTAACCAATGAATGCTTAAACTACGTTTCTTTTATCTAAGTTCCCAGATTACAACTGGCCAAAGTAGGAACCCGTGAGCAACGTCATGATGAGTAAGTACACTTTCATATTAGAAATAACTAGCACTTCTCATTGGATACCGATTAAAGAATGATACTTTTTCGTATTCTGTTCGGCGAATAGTATAATTTTCTGTCAGAGTTCTTTTATGAAAGGTTATAGAATGAATTTCATGAGTGCTTCTTGGACAGTTGGATGAAGTGGTATAACAATCCAAGTAGTTCTCTGGTGCAAACATGAGTAGTCAGCATGTGGTTTACATGGAAGTAAGCAAAGCCTTTCCTTCGAAAGAAAAGAGATCATTAATGAATGACTTGAAAATTGAAGAACTGTGGAAGCGGCCGTCCTCCAGTGCAAGTTTTCTACAGGAGATGGGGATTGGGGACTACATCACGTGGGTGAAACTTCTATGGCATCCGGATTGTGGAACAAACAAGATTTTTGCGAAATCTGAAGTGTATTAAATTGTGAAACTTTTCTCACGTTAAGAGCAACTTTACTCATCTTGTACCCCTTTTTTTGGTGTTAGACTCTCCGTTCTTTTTCCATTCTCTCTTTCTCCATCCTTCTCGCTTTCCCTCTCTCTCTAGGGTCTAAGATCAATGGGCTAGAAAATTTTCAGCCTTCTTTTTTCAGATATTTTCATGAACTTGAGAATTCGGCTCTCTCTTTTCTCTGATTAGACATATTTTGCTAGATGCTTGATCACAAGTAGTGCTCTTCGTATTTTATAGCGGATGCACCCGCTCTAGCGAAAACACCATAGAATTTTTTCTCAGGAAAGCAAAACCCGACCCAATTTTTTTTTGTGTAGTAGAGAGAGAAGGTGAGAGTCTGGGAGAGAGATGGAGAGAGAGAGGGTAAGAGTCTGAGAGAGAGTGAGAGAGAGAGAGGGTGAGAGTCTGAGAAAGAGATATGGAGAGAGAGAGGGTGAGTGTCTCAGAGAGAGATATGGGGAGAGAGAGGGTGAGAGTCTGAGGGAGAGATATGAGGAGAGAGAAGGTGAGAGTCTGAGAGAGAGATATGGGGAGAGAGAGGGTGAGAGTCTGAGGGAGAGATATGAGGAGAGAGAAGGTGAGAGTCTGAGAGAGAGATATGGGGAGAGAGAGGGTGAGAGTCTGAGGAGAGATCTGAGGCGAGAGAAGGAGAGAGTCTGAGAGAGAGATATGGGGAGAGAGAGGGTGAGAGTGTGAGAGAGAGATAGGGGGAGAGAGGGTGAGAGTCTGAGAGAGAGATATGGGGAGAGAGAGGGTGAGAGTCTGAGGGAGAGATATGAGGAGAGAGAAGGTGAGAGTCTGAGAGAGAGATATGGGGAGAGAGAGGGTGAGAGTCTGAGAGAGGGATATGGGGAGAGAGGGTGAGAGTCTGAGAGAGAGATATGGGGAGAGAGATAAGAGCAGATAAAAGAACACTGCGCAGTCAAAGAAGAGGTTCTCGCAAAAAAGGAAGATTAAAATAAGAAAACAGCTAGATGGGCAACAAAGATCCAACATGCATGCTCCCAAAGTAGACAACCAAAGTCGCCTCCGAGGGCACCACCACGAGGAATCCCTCAATATTTCCCCCAAATGTATTCTTATCATCTCCATAATCACCACCCTTGGGCGCGGCCCTCAATGGCTTCCAGACTGCACTGTTGCATTTAAATCCGGCTCTATCTTCCACTCCGGTAAGAGTTCAATTTTCGAAGTTCTCAGCAAGCACAGGATGAATAATCTACTTGCTATGCTCAAGGATTTTCTAGCTCAAGGATCTAGTACTGAACATAATTATGAACTGTAAATGCTATAAGGACTTTTTTAACGCATCTTGAACTTCGACCCAGTGCTTTCTACAATAATACAGTATATCTTTGAGGCATCATGTATAAAACTCTTCATGTACAATTATCCTACTAGAAACTTTTGCCCTGATCATTGAAAGTTTTATTCCTTCACGAAAACTAGGAGGATATCTGATCATTGGCGATCACAAGTAAGTTATACTAGTACACTATTTATCAAAATCTTGAACTGCAGAGATTCTTCCAGCTTTGTCTGAGCCAATAGGGTAAGCGTTAACCTACTGGGCCTATAATTTACGCCGTTGATCTATTTGGAAGTTTTATTCCTTCACGAAACTAGGAGGATATCTGATCATTGGCGATCACAAGTAAGTTATTCTAGTGCTCTATTTATCATAATTTTGAACAGCAGAGATTCTTCCAGATTCGTCCGAGCCAAGACGGTAATCCCTTAAACTACCGGGCCGATAATTTGACGAAAGCCCCCGTTCTAACCTTCAATCAATGCTCCCATGGTGCCCTCTGCCCACTCCAAACTCTTATAAATACCCTTTCCCCTACTCTTCTTCTTCAACTTTTAATCGAATCATCTCTCTCTCTCTCTCTCTCTCTCTCTCTCTCTCTCTCTCTCTCTCTCTCTCTCTCTCTCTCTCTCTCTCTCGCTCTCTCTCTCTCTCTCTCTCTCTTAACTACGTCTACGTCGATTATTGCCGATATGATATTTTTTCTCTCCCTGGCCATTGTAACATCCGTCATTCTACTCTGGCTTTTTCCACGGCGCCGCCCAGTCTACCTCATAGACTTTGCTTGTTTCAAGCCTGACGACTCACATAAGTGCACCAGAGAGACATTTTTCAGGCAGATGATGCTACCAGGAACCTTCACTGACGAGTCTCTCGCTTTTCAACTTAAGATGCTGGAAAGATCTGGGCTGGGCCAATCAACATACGCACCTTCTAGCCTGCTCTCTGAGCCAATTAACCCTTGCATGGAGGAGGCCAGGAAGGAGGCCATGGACGCTATGTTCAGCTCCGTGGAGGTGCTGTTGAGAAAGACTGGAGTGGGTGCTTCCGAGATTGGGATTTTGATTGTTAATTGCAGCTTGTTTAGTCCCTCTCCTTCTCTCTCATCCATGGTGTTGAACAAGTTTGCCATGAGAGAGGGTATCCTGAGCTACAGCCTTGGCGGCATGGGTTGCAGCGCAGGGCTCATTGCCATTGACCTCGCCAAGCATCTTCTTCAGGTCCTTTTTCTCTCTCTATTTCCTCTTTCTAGGAGATTGTTGATGTACTCTGATCGTTTTCATTTCATATAAATAGACTCGTGCTGGGACCAACTTTGTCCTGTCATTTGTGAGATCCAGTGCAGTCATTAAAAAACAGGCAAAGATTAATTGGTTTTGATTTGATGGGTTTTACTCTTCTGTATTCATTCTATTAGTCTGTCCGAAGATACTCATTAGTTCGGTCTAGTCTTTTTAATATGATCGCGCTCATTTCATATAAATAGACCCGTGCTGGGACCCAGTCTTCTGTATTTATTGGTTTTGATTTAATGGGTTTTAATCTTCGGTATTCATTTTTTTGTCTACCCGAAGACATTCACAATTTCGGTCTAGTCTTTTCAACATGATCGCGTTTATTTCATATAAATAGATTCGTGCTGGTACCAACTTTATCCTGTCTTTTGGTTTGTGAGATTCAGTGCAGTCATTAAAAAAAGGGAAATATTAAATAGTTTTGATTTATTGGTTTTTTAATTAATGGGTTTTACTCTTCTGTATTGATTCTATTAGTCCGTCCAAAGACATTCATAAGTTCGGCCTTGTCTTCTTTACATGACGGGGAGTGGCTTTATTTTCTAAAAAAAAATATCCTTGTCTGTATTCATTCTTTTGCTCTGCGGAAAGAAACTTATGAACCGTTCATCTATTGAATAAAGCATCTATTTTGATACTCGAACAAATTCATAGTATCTGTAAATTCCTCCAAATTATCCTTCGGATAAAAAAGAAGGCATTTACTTAAGGTAAATGAACTACAAGACAGATTTTATTGAAGGAAAAGTCGCGATAGAAACTTTGATGTAGGTCTATCCTATACAACGAAAACCTCCAGTTTTGAGGAAAGCTTCGCATCAATTCAAAATAACTCCTTTCCTGCTACAGAATCCTAGGTCTTCACGGAGTTTATACCACGCAATGGACTAATGTCTTCTGCGTGCCATGTTGTATTCCTTATCATCAATATCACCATCATCACAATGGTCACCATCATCACCATCATCACAGTGGTCACCATCATCACTATCATCACAATGGTCACCATCATCATCATCATCATCACAATGGTCACAGTGGTCACCATCATCACCATCATCACAATGGTCACAATGGTCACCATCATCATCATCATCATCATCACAATGGTCACCATCATCATCATCATCATCACAATGGTCACAGTGGTCACCATCATCACCATCATCACAATGGTCACCATCATCACCATCAATATAACCATCATCACAATGGTCGCCATCATCACCAATATCACCATCATCACAATGGTCACCATCATCACCATCAGTATCACCATCATCACCATCATCCCCCTGATCACCATCATCACAATGGTCACCATCATCACCATTATCACCATCATTACCATCAATATCACCATCAACATTATCATGTCAGTCATCATCATCTCCATAATCAGGAAGATTGCTGACATGTGGAGCAAACGCAGGTGCACAAGTCGTCGTACGCCATGGTTGTGAGCACTGAAAGCATGACACAGAACGGGTACATGGGGAACAACCGGTCAATGCTAGTAACCAACAGCATCTTCCGCATGGGCGGCGCCGCCGTGCTCCTCTCCAACATCTCCGCCGACCGTCAACGCGCCAAGTACGAGCTGCTCCACACCGCGCGCACACACAAAGGCGCCGACGACAGCAGCCACGCCTGCGTCTCCCAAAAGGAAGACGACCAAGGCATCCTCGGCGTGTCCCTCTCCAAAGACTTGATGCGCGTCGCCGGCGACTCCCTCAAAGAGAACATCTCCTCTCTCGGCCCTCTCGTTCTCCCTTTCGCCGAGCAATTTCGCTATCTAATCAGCCTCTTGAAGAAGAATCACAGCAACAACAAGAAAATCAAGTCATACGTCCCAAATTTCAAGCTCGCGTTTGAGCATTTCTGCGTTCACGCCGGCGGGCGGGCGGTGTTGGATGAGATAGAGAAGAACTTGGAGCTGTCGGAGTGGGACATGGAGCCGTCTAGAATGACTTTGTACAGGTTCGGGAACACGTCGAGTAGTTCTCTCTGGTACGAGATGGGGTATATGGAGGCCAAGGGGAGAATTGGGAAGGGGGACAGAGTCTGGCAGATTGCGTTTGGCTCGGGATTTAAGTGTAATAGTGCAGTCTGGAAGGCGCTGAGAACCGTGGCCGAGGGTGGTGGTTCTGGAGATGATAATAATCCGTGGTTTGGGGAGATTGATGGGTTTCCTGTGGTGGTGCCCAAGGTGGAGACTTTGGTTGTCTAGTGACCTGTTGGATCTCTGTTGCCCATCTTGCTATTTTAATGGTTTTGGCTTGAATTCTCTTCTTGTGTTCTCCGTCTCTCTCTTCCAATCTCCAAGTATTTCTATACATCTCTCTGACTCTGTGATTCTCTCTCATTCTCTCTCTGTCTCTTTTTATAGATCTCTCTTCCTCCTCCTCTTACTACCTCCTTATGTATGGACGTAGGTACCTATGCCCTTGTTGAGCTTTCTTTTGGCAGAGGCCCTCTTTGTCGGATAAGTATCTCTTTGTTTCATCTATCTCTGCTCACATGTCCTCTCTATCTTTTTCTCCCACTGTATCTCCCTTATCATCTCTCTCTCTCTCTCTCATCTCGCTTTATCTTTCTCTTTCTCTCTCTCATTCTCCCTCTCAACGGGTAAGGCTTTTCCTTTCGTGTAAGCATGTCCATTCGTCGTGTGCTGCCGTTCTGAATCAGGGAACGGGCCTAGTTCGTGTAATTCGATGTTCTTTGCGTAAGAGAGGAGGCGTTCGATACGATATAGGAAGAATATGACATTCGGTATATTCTCTTGCTGTTTATGCAGACGAATCTGGATAAATATGCTAGTCTCATGAGAGAGGCATACAGTAATCATGTTTACGAAGATCGATAGATAGAGAGAGATATATAGATGGAGAGAGAGAGAGGTAGAGAGATAGATAGATAGATAGATAGATTGCGCGAGAGATATAGACACATAGATTTAAATAAATCAGAGAGAGCGTGAGAGAGAGAGAGAGATAGAGATAGAGAGAGAGAGAGAGAGAGAGAGAGAGAGAGAGAGAGAGAGAGAGAGATAGAGAGATAGAGAGATAGGATTCAATGGGAAAAATGGGATTCTATTGTTTGTCAACTACTTCTATCGGAAATAGGATTGACTATGGATTAGCACATGGTTTCATAAAATCCGTACGATTTATTTTTCCGATCTAAATCGAGTTACATGAATTGTTCAGCATGTTCTATTCGATACTGGATACGATTCGGTATTGATAGAGAAAGAGATAGAGAGATAGAGATATATAGAGAGAGAGAGACAGACAGACAGACAGACAGAGATAGAGAGATAGAGATAGATAGAGAGAGAGAGAGAGAGAGAGAGAGAGAGAGAGAGATAACAACAAAAAAATGATCGCCAACACGCCTTCAGAGTTCTCGACCCTTAATATCATCTATCAGAGATTGCTGTTCTTTAAAAGCAAAGGCATTACCGCTATGTTCACCACACGTTGCCTTTACCCTGTCTCTCCAGTTACCTGTTCGGTCTGTAGTACCAATTCATGCACCTGTCCAAGAAGAACCGGCGCATATCCGGAGGAAAGATTTCATCAAAGGACTTTTATTTTCAATGAAGGAATCCAATCTGAAAATCTATAAAGAACCCAAACATAAGACGAAAAAAGTATGATCCTTCAATTGCTAACCGACGAGAACTGCGCGTTATTTTGGCCTGCACACTCTCTAATAGAGGAAAGCGTGCTTCAGAGGTGTGGCTACTTTGGCTAGCTTTACTTTGGCTTGATCTGGGAACTAAGATAGATTAAAAACGCTCAGTTTAAGCATTCATTCTTTTGTCCTTGATAATCAAAGGAATATCAACGACCCAATTAATTTATTCAGGTACTTTGATGTTGCTAATGGAACGCTGAAGTCCGTTATTAGACGTTGCAGGATATTGATCCAAGTAATCTCCAACACATCTACGTTACTGTTTTTTTTTCAAAGCTACTGACCCTGAAGAAAATTTTTTCTCAGGGATCATATGAAATTTCATGTAATTCTTTCTTGCTTTACATTTTCAATGAAGAATATGCAGGAAATGAGCCCGTACGTGAGATTATGCTCAAGGATGTCTTGCTCATCAGTCATCCATTTTAAACGAATTATACAAATTCCCTCTATCTTTCACAAAAGAGAATATACTTAATCAAGGAAACAAAACGGACAAATGACTTGTTTCTAATATTAACATACTTTGTCTCCAAGGCAAGTAGTATTAGTTAAATATTTCCAATCTGTTAATTTATTAATATACGAAAGTGACCCAATATGATGCCCAGTGATCTGATCTCAATCAGCGATGCCTCTAAGGTGTTCTCAATCGGCATGATCTCAACGAGAAAACAGTTGACATTGACATCAGGCCCAACAAGACATATTGAGCTTCAGTATAACCTGAAGCTAAAAATAATGGTATACATCAGCAGGTTATTTTATATCTAAGAAACGTTTAAATGAATCAACACCATGATCTCAGCCACACTTCCAGGTTCTTCCCATTTTTTGGGCTTTCAAGTAAGTAACAAGCACACACAAGTGTGATAAATCATTTTTATGTGAAAAGAGCATGATTTTGTTATAATATTAAATTTATGTTTAAAATTATTCAATCATCTCAAATAACACGCTTATTTACTAATAACCAATGGGGAAATCTCAACCAAAGGTAATGATGTTTTTAAAATTCTTGAAAACTATATCCTCTCCAATTTGTAGTCCAGCGAGTTTTATAATCCTCTATTAATTATGATTATTATAAATAATCTTATATTCATATTTATAAATTTAATTCATACCTCTAAGTAAGACATGGTTTAAACAAACCCAAAATTTTTTCTCTCCAGGCGAACACCTTTCGAGAAATTAAAGTCTCCACATTCTTGTGTTTCCATGATCACCTCAAAAGTATTGTCACCAAATAAGACATCATTTCATTGAAAATGTTTTATTAACCTTATGGATTAAGTATAGCACCAAACTTGCCAATATCTCCGATTTTGGATAATTTTGGGGTTTGAAGATGTTTTGATTAATGTTTTTGGAGAAATAAATCTTTACCCATGATATGGAATAAAAAATTTCATAATATTCAATTTAGAATTTTAATTTCAAACATAATGTATTTTTATTTGCACCACTAAAATGATTATAATTCCATGCTATCATAGTAAAAATAAAATAAAATTTTCCGTAGTATATTCTCCTAAAATTTCCTCCAAATTATTGAGTAGAAAACATGAGGAAAAGGGCTCTTGGTCCTCTATGCAGACCTAAATATTCAATTTCATAATAATTCAAGTCTCGGTTGTGTAAGTGGTCCTCATACCTAAGACACCAAAAATGTCTTGTGGACAAACAATTGTACTATGATTATGACTTACATGTTCTTTATAATGGGATTCAAAACATTTTGGTTTGAGTGCATCAAGAAGTTCACAAAGACGATTGAGTGATCAAGATGGTAATCATCTGCCATATGTATAAGAGGAGACAACTCAACGAAGATGATGCGATGAAGTCCTTGACCAACAAGTGAAATATCAGAGAAGACTTCTCCGATGTTTCTCTTTCGAATACATCAATACTAGATAATCAATTAGGGTGTCTTTTGAATACGTTAAGTCATCCTTGGAGCATCCAGTGGATGATGGACTATACGTACATAGTAAATAATGATAGACAAGTTTAATGAATGGGTCGATACACACTTCTTTGTATCTTTTAGTGCACAAGGTGGAGCTTGGTACCCAATGAGCTAGAGACTCAACCTATCAATTGGGATAAGTCATCCTTGTATTAATCTATATGATGATATATTTAATTAATTTAGAATGTCAATAAAGGTTATTGGGCCAGTGGAGTCATTAACTAGATTGATACATGTGCCTAGAGGGTCATACAAAAATTATTTGTTGGACGTCGAAAGATATACTTAAAGTTTAGAGGATTTTATGAACAAATACCCACTTAGTATAACTAGGGGAAGGCCTTGAATGAAATTCCCCCATGCTAGAATTGTTCAGGGCCCTTTCCTTTCTTCTCCCTTCTGCTCATGGCTCCTCTCCATCGATGCGATCATGATGGCATAAAGATGATGATGAAGTGCGAACAGATCTTGTCAAGGTGAAGGAGGAGATTCAACATGCCAATGATTACATGAATACGTCTAGAGGATGCACACATGAGTAGCTCAACACGTCTCACTTGAGGATCTAGGAAATAAAAAATGTGATTCAAGGTGATTCGATTCTGCTATCCAGCTTTTGCCGCAAATCATTCTTAGTTTTCATCCAGATCAAGGCCGCAAATATTAGAATAATTTTGTGAAATTATTCTTAGTTTATATTATGTTAGTTTTCAACCTAACATAACATAGGGGTTTTCCACTGATTTCCAGGTAAAATAATACAGATATAATGAAGGTGATAGAGAAGTAGAGGGCATATATCCAAATATTTTCTAAGATCTGCTTCAAATTAAAATTTCACAAAAGTAGAGGGATTTTCTTGAAAATTTTGTGGAGATAGAGAATCAAAACTAAAGGTTTAAAGCAAATTGTCCATATGATGACATGTAACTCTATCATTCGTTCAGATGTATATACACACAGGTAAGTGCATAAAAAATGGGTTCAATTTCCAGACTTTTTGTTTTGTAGGGGTACAACACACCAATGGTGACCAATCATAGATTTGACCCTCATTTTGGGCTGGCAGGCGAAGAGGAGAGGTAAAAAGCCATAATAGTTTAATAGTTTAATAGCTTAGATTTCTCCAAATTCAAACCTTAATATCTGAAGATCTAGCCATTGGATAGAGCTCAAATTTTGAGTGATAGTGCTTCATTGCATCATCTTTCCATCCATATGCATGGATTAACCTGTAGAATCATAAAATCCAAAAAAATTAAGAAAAACCTAGGTGAAAAGGTAGAATTGTCTCCCCCCTCTTACTTTAGGTATACAACTGCCTATTTTTTCTCTCCTGTTTATTTTGGCTTTTTCCAACCACAGATGAACAAATAGAGGGTGAGGATTCTTGGGTTATTTCAGGTTACATATAAATGTGTTTTTTTCTTTGATCTTGATCTAATTCCTTGATCAGATTTCTTATAAATCTCTATGGCGAGGGAGAGATGTTCTAGCCCTACTTCAGAGCTAGGTAAGTTTGAAGTTGAATGAGCATGAATACCTGCAAGGAGAAATGAAAACAATGGTTAAACCTTCCCTCTTCAATGCAAACACTCGATCGAGTTGAATCTCTCTCCTCATTGATTTATAAGTACATATCACTTCCTCTCTTACTTTTCAATTTCTTGATCTTCATTACAAGATTAACAAATTGAAACTAGGGGGCTCTACTTCCTGTTCTTCTCTTCACAGCTTCCCTTCCTTTCTCATATCTCAAAGTTCTCGATCTTTCCTAGAAGATCAAGAAATTCAGATAGGTTTTCTCATTTATTCTCACTTATTCTTTCTTCCTTCTTCAAAAGCCAAAACCAAAATTAATCTATCTAAAAATCACTTGAAAATTCACATATTCCATTGATCTTCTTAATCACCTCTTTCACCTGCCTTGGATGATCTCTGATATTCACACTATACATCTACATATCGGGTAAATTTAGAAGTATTATTGTATAATTTGGACTGAACAACAATATTTATAAATATGTATTAATCACACCAGAATTCTGTTTTTATAAACATCATGATGTTCCTTTTTCATGATATTTTTATGATTGTATTTAATGGTAGAAAGTCTGAAAATTTACTGAAAATATTACAAATATCATGTATTTTAATGAAATTTTATGTGATCAAAAAACTTTCTGATATTTTTTATCAATAAATCTTTATGAATATGGTTCCTTTGACACAAATTAATCTTGATCAGCTGGAGTTTCAAAACTATTTATGTTATGAAATGGCTATGTAACAGAATGGCTGGTATAATGAATATAATGGCCAGTGTATGGAGATTTCCTTTTGAATACACTTTCAAAAGTCTCTATAAGAAAGACAATAACAGCACCTTCCCTTGATGTCACCAGTGGTCTATCCAGCATATTGCTCTCTTGTAGTGAGTGTGTTGCCCATCTCCACTATGGTTATTGTTGCGTTTGGTCTCCTGGTTCGTCCATGGAAAACACATTCCATGGATGCGAAAGCGTGTAGATCGATTCACAATCAATCTTTAAAATCAACATATTGAATGTATCTTTTGGGGAACTCGTTCCACCTTTGACTTTGTCACTTCGAGATCATTCTGAAGCCGTTCACGCGTCCGACCTCTAGAAGTATCCATGCGATCACTCGGCGCTTAGATCTCCACCTCTTCCTCTTCAACTCTTCTTGAAAATCTAGAAGATCTCCTCACCATGACGACACTCTTCCTTGGATGAGTGGAGAAGAGAGTGAAGAAAGGGAGGGGCTCTCAAATCAAGGCTTGCATGGGTGTTTAAAATGAGACCCCTTTCCCTCTTTATATTTCACTTAAGGATTTTCTCAAAAACCCTACAAAGTAAAATATGTCCACCAATGCCCTTATGACCTTGTGCGTGCGACCCTCTAGGCCCATATATCATTTTGGTTAATAACTTTAATAGACCAATAACATTTATTGACCAACCTTATTAATTAACTATATCAACATATATATTAATTAAATAAGGATCGATTTAACCCAATCGATAGGTTAAGTTTCCAGCCTGTGAGGTGCCAAGCTACACCTTGTGCTCTAGAAGATACCGAGTAGTCTTGAACTCTCTCATGGAACCTTTATCGTCGTCGGTTACTATATATGTATAATCCATCATCTGCACGAGACTCTCAAACAACTTAGGGTATGATTTATCGTCAAACCCTAATCCGTCATTCAATTAGTACTGATGTGTAAAAGGGATCATTAGAGATCACTTCTTGATGTGAAACGACGACGGCCGGGATCGATCGGCGCGTTTCACGTCACAGGATTATGATGCGAATGTATGGGATGTAAGCCGAATGATGAGAAAATACGAATGAGCAGATAAGGACTTGACAGATAGCGACGTCGGCCGTACCGGTCAACGAGAGAGGAGTGATCCTAAGATCAAACTCCCAATGACCCGCTGGACCTACTAGACGTCTACTAAGTGAGGGGCGTCTAACAGCCCTGGAGCGTTCGGCATCCAAGTCAAATGACAGTCCGTCTACCACAAGAATCTCTACGCTCGACAAGGTGGCTAGTTCTATCCGATGGTGTTCCAGAATATCGCGGTAGCAGACGCGATAGGGGAAGACGAGACTGTCGAAGATAATAATACTGGAGTTTATGGAGGGGAGATGAGATTGACCTTTGTATCGCTTAGTCCAAGGTGCCCAAGTCATCGAGCGGATGCTTAGTGTCGGATCGTGCGGGCGAGTGTCGTTGACGAGGACGAAACCGGGTGTGGACGGTGCGGTCGTAACTACCAGCAGAGAGCTGAGTCCACGAGTGGAGTGTAGCAAGAGTCGGAGCAGAGGGCGCACAAGGCGCGCGCTTGGCTGGCGCACGGCGCAGCCGTGTGGGCGGGCAAGACAGCGAACCAAGTATCGTGGGAATAGTCGTGTGGGTGGGGCAGAAAACCAAGAAATCGGTTATGGCATAGAGGGTGGGAGTCAAGAAATCAAGAAAGGTGAGGGCGATGGGAGGGCGAAGGTGAGGACGAAGGGGAATTAAGGAGATATGGTGAGATTAAGAAATCAAGAAATTCAAGAAAGCATGAAATCAAGAAATCAAGAATTCAAGAAATCAAGAGGAAAGAAAGGTGGACGATCAAGAAAGGCAAGAGGAGGCGGTTGGGAATCAAGAAACGATGGGGAAAAGGAGGGTGGGCAATCAAGAAAGGCGAGAGGAGGCGGTTGGGAATCAAGAAACGATGGGGAAAGGAGGGTGGGCGATCAAGAAAGGCGAGAGGAGGCAGTTGGGAATCAAGAAATGATGGGGAAAGGAGGGTGGGCGATCAAGAAAGGCGAGAGGAGGCAGTTGGGAATCAAGAAATGATGGGGAAAGGAGGGTGGGCGATCAAGAAAGGCAGGGGTAGGGGAAGGGCGATCAAGAAGGCAAGAAGAGGTGGTTGGGTGATCAAGAAGGGCATGGGAAGGGGAGAGGGCGATCAAGAAAAGGGTAGGGGAAGCGGTTGGGCGATCAAGAATTTCAAGAAAATGGAGGATGAGAATGGGTGGCGTTTAAGAATCGGCGGGAAAGATCAAGAAATGGGGTTAGATGATCAAGAAGCGAGTGTGAAGGGATGGCGTCCAAGGAAATGTGGGCGAGATGGGCTGGATGAAGGAGAAGGGGGAGGATGTGGTGGAAGATGGGCAGGGGGGGGGTCAAGAACCTGGATGGCGTCGGGTTCTTGATGGTCGGGGCAATGCTCCCTCGACGGAGCGGATTCCCAGCTTGGTCGCAGCGTCGATGACGTTCAGGAACCTCCAAGAATTCCTGGAGTGATCTCGACGGAGACTCTTCTCAGCCTTGAAGGACAGCGACTTATTGAAAATCTTTAACCCGTGCCGGAGTGATCTCGACAGCACACTTCAGCATGATCCTCCCGGAGTGATCTCGACGGAAGAAACGTGGGCTCTACCCACGGAGTGATCTCAACGAGGGGTGGGGCTAGCCAAACCCCCTACACTAGAACTACGATAGGGGGAAGATCAATTGCCACTCAATTTTCAACAATGACTTCCAAATGTTCCTTGGGCATGCCATCCCCTTATATAGGGAGGATAGGTGCCAAGAGAACGTGGGAGAGGAAGAACCGTCACAAGACGTGGTTTGGCCTCTCCTTACAAATTCAAAATAAAAATGAAAAAAGGAAATGAAAAACGAAGGACGGGGCCCAACACTGGCCCAATCCCTAAATCCAGAAATATAAGAAAAAAAATAAACATAAATGAAAATGCATACTTACCCGGAGTACTTAAACCCCGGATGGCGAGCGTCTGTGCGAGCTGCTCATCGTGGCTGTTGTCGTCTCGTCGCGTCATCCTCGAGATGGGTCTTCGTCTTCGTGGTGTCGTCCTTGGGATGGTCCTCTATCACTTTTCCAATATCCTCACTACACTGGCCACAGATTTTTCCGCATCTTCTTCCTCGAGTCAATCTCCTCTTATACCGAGGGCGGATGATCCCATCTTGACCACTCAATCATCTCTGTAAGCTTCTTACTACATCTGATCTATAACTTATTTGAATCCCATGATTAGAGGCTCGTAAGCCATAGTAAAAATGTAATCGCTCACTCACGAGATGTCCTTGGTGTCTGAGGTCAGTGGATCACTTATACAACCGTAACTTGAATCAACCTGATTCACGTTTAGGTATAATACCATTCAAGGATTCGTACAGATCAAGTCACTGAACTCTTCCTCCAAAGAGCACCCACTATCCGTCCTCAATGTCACCACACTAATAGCCACAGGATCAGTTATACTTATTATATAAGTAGGATCAGCTAGTGCTATTCTATCCGGATAATTTGATGTCCATCTCGACTATCCATCGAATAAGAATATTTAGAATACATGTTTAAAGACTAGTGATCACTGCATTATGATCTCATCATAATTTACTATGTCATTGCACATATTCATGGAGTTGATTATAAACATCACATTGGAATAATAATGAATGTAATATTTTATTCAATGAACTTAAATAAACCATGGTGGTGTGATTGGCTTGACGGCCACATAATATCCATCAGTTGCGAGCCTACATCAAGCATGGGTCCTGAAATTTAGAAACATCACCATCACATGTCATGTGGTTATTCCATTGGCCATCAACCTAACCCATGGCTATATCCACCACCTTTCCTCTATTCCAACACTATTAGTGTCATCATCCCCTTCATTGCCATCATCTTCCTCGCCAGCATTGTTCCCATCTCTGCATTTATCTTTCCTTCATATCAAATACATAAAATTACTTATCTTAATATTGGTGAACCATCATCATTTTCATATACTTGAACCGTCATCATTTTCTCTATATTGTATATAGTTGTCCAAGTGTGATTGTTGATGCCAATAAAGATATACCAATAATTCCATATTATGAATATTTTATATTTTGTGTTAAAATATCATTAAATTATGTTTTAAATATAGATTCATGATAAGCCAAAAATAGGGGTGAATTATGCAATTTTATAACCCCTTATCATTGTTGATTTTAGCTTATACAATAAAATGTATAAAATCTTAAATTATGATGTATAATGATAAGCATAGGTATCGTCTAAGAGAAGCTAGTAAGGAAATTCAATTAGTGATCTACTTGAATAATTTGACCCTAATTAGAGTCAATTTAATCTTCAATGAAAATCAAATTACCCTAATTACTTAAGAATTTAGAAAGGAGGATCGAAGAGATGGGAATAGAAGAAGAATTAGTGATCTCTAAGTTGACTTCTTTGATCCAATAAAAAGGATCAAAGAAATCAAGTAGAGGGGTTAAGAAGGAGGTTTAGTTTTAGTTTGTTTTGGTGGAATTGGGTATCCAAATTCACTTCCTATTATATCATAAACACAATCTAATATATCTTAGAAATTAAACTTTTTTATAATTTTTTGTTATTGTGCAAGTGGAATAGCTAGATGAATTTCATAATCTCTCCTCTCAATCTTAGTCGGGGCTTGTACATGCCGCTCAAGCCAAGTGATTTAGAAATGCATACCAAGATCATCAGGAAAAATCAGAAATTTCACTAACACATAATCCAAATTACACTAAAATTCAACTACAATGAAGTAAAAATACCAAATAGGGAGTATCCAGGATGTAGCTCCTCTCTATCTTGCAGCTGTGAAAGATCCCCTTCCAGAATGACATCCTCATCTCGAAAGTCAGCTTTTATAGTTAGGTTAAATGGTTAAAATTCCCATTTTACCCCCAATAATGAATTAATTTTTATCCATCTATTTAGTCTTGATCTGAATAATCCAACCATAATATTTAAAGAGGAGGCTGAGACAAGAAAATCCATAAAAATTTGACCTCAATCTGACTTCAGGATCAAAAGTTATTAATAAACAAAAATTGACCAATATGAGCCATTAGATCAATTTTTATTTATTTAATATTAACTTTTGAAACACGCACTCACATGTCGATCTCTCATTGGGTGGTAACTGTTTAGAGGAATTTTTCACAAAAGTCCCTTAAAATATTCGCTCCCACAAACTGATGCCGCACAAAAAATATTCATGCTTATGCTCCTCTACTTTCTCTCTCCTCTATATTTCCTAAAAAACCATACAAAAATCCCGATTAATTTGATAAAACCCTAAAACTATTTTAATTGTATCGTTACGCCTGCAATGGGCGACCGAGAGCTGTTTTAAGGGCATAAATCCAACGAAAAATTTTAAACCAGCCATTTCCATTTAAATTGAATTATTGCAATCTAAAATAAATTCCATAAAATTCATAAATCAATAGAAAATCAGGGAAAAATCAGAAATTACTTGGAGTATGCACACAATTGTGCCGATTACTTGAATTAAGTGCAAAATTTAGGGTGTTATCAATTCACCAATATAGGTATTGAACTGGCATAATGAATTGGAGAAAAAAACTAAACTATATTCTTAGATTATCAATGTATCTCAGTTTCTCCAATGTTATTCTTGATGGAAGTGCATGTCCATAATAATAAAAATGACATATATTAGTATGCACAGAATGAGGTAGGTAATGTATAAATGAATCATCTGTAAAGTGATGAGGAAGTAATTTATGGTGATTACTTATCTTTAAATGTACATATTAAAATACTCATATTTTTAGGATATTTAACAAGGAAATCATTTTATCTGAATATAATATGATTAAAATTTTTGTAAATCAATCATTGATTCATATATACATACCATAATTTTTATCAAAACCTGTGCATGGCATCCAATTATTTCTATTTATTTATTTAAACTAATTTGATATTTGTAAATATTAAATAAAAATTAAACATGAATAAAAGTAGAGCCTGTTGTCTAATGGATAGGACAGAGGTCTTCTCAACTTTTGATATAGGTTCAAGTTCGACTAGACATACTTTATTTGCATAAAAAATTTCAGATTATTATACCTATTTTTTTGTTTTGTTGAAAAAAATTTTACCCACAGTGTTTTGTAAAAAATAATTTTCAATTGAAACAATACAATTACTTCTTCACTATAAATCATATTATATCTAGATATAATATGATTTAGTCATATTGTTTCTATTGAAAACAATCATATAAGTCATATTTTTTCTCTCCGTAGGTTTAGTGCATGGGGTCTCATGAAGGAAGGCCAGCCGTTGGAATCAAACGAAGGTCGAAGGACCATTCAATTCATTAAGGGGTCGCAAGGCCTATTTGTTCAGTCAATCACCAAATGGTGCATGTTGGACGACACCCAACTCAATTATTTTGCATAGGTAGGGGGTCAGCCGCAACAGAGCAGCGGGGCATAGCAAGGCCCTCGCCTGGCACCATTCTTGGATCTAGTTGTAGACGGGCGGGCAGGGGCCTGAATAAAGAACAGAGCAGACTCTTCTTTGTTTTAACTACTTCCTCTTCTTTGTTGCGGGGGTTGGCTTTTTATGTTAAATTCATTGAAGAAGAAGAATATTTTTCTCTTTCATTCCTAATCCGTTTGCATTAATAGTAACCTTTGAAAATTAGTAGTAACCTTCGCATTCTTAATCCAGGAGTTCCACATGGATTTTTTTGCCCCAGCTTGGCGTGGTGAATCGCATCCCCATTATCTAAAGACAACCTTACAATTCTTGCCAAGTGTTTGCGACGCCTGGTTACGAAGCAAATAAAGCAAAGCCTATTGCTTCATGTTGAACCTGATATTTGATTTGACGGAATGGCCCAGCCCAGCCCAGCCCATAAGATTAACGTACGCTATGCGTTCCATTTGTACGAATCACGAACATACTACTAATGGACCTGGATCCAAAATTAACAGGGAGACTGGGTTAGGCACAGGTACCAGATCCTAATAGTTTCGATCAGCCTCATGGTACGACAGGCGCTCAAAGACTTGGTGAATGATGTCCCACCCACCAAAATATGCGAACTCATGGCTGTAGGAATAATAAGAACAAAATTCCAGGTTAATTGGTGAGCCTAGTGATAGGAGATTATCTAGCTTGGTTTGGAGAGCACTTGTTGGGTTAAAGATTTGTTTTTTGCTAAATGTTACGACCGCTAAACTATTGAGCCTACTTGTACGGATGGATGTTCACCCCAAAGCGTTCCCGGACTGCATGCATACATCCGTTAGTAACTTAGTGCAACATGGAAAATTTCATTGAGAGGAATAAGGAAAAAAATAAAAAAACAGCTATAATTGTGTATTTGACAGAGATAAATTGAAAATTTAACTAAAACAACTTTAACTAAAGAAATGATTTTTTTGCTCAAGAAATGAGGTAGGAAAAATGGGAGACAGTTTTTTTTTTTAGACAGTTTAAGCTAATCCTTGATGTTGTTCGGGGGTATCTGTCCTGAGGTGATGATGTGCCCTAACCAAGTTTGTGTGAATTCCCCCAAGAAAATCACTTGGAAATAGGGCTGAACAAGGATACCAAGAAAAAAGAAAAAATTGATGAAGCTTTGTCGTCCTCGACCCTCAAAGGCTTCCACGGAATGACATTGCCTAATCTACTTCAACTTAGCCTCCAAAGCCTTCTTCTTATGGCCCCAAAGCCTTAACTTGAGTGATCACAAATATCTAGCAATAATATTATATTTCTGAATAATGTATTCTCCTCAACAACACTAAGTATTGATGGCTACTCAAAATAGTATTCAAGACCATGATCTATTTTAAGTATTTCAACAAGAAAACTTTTATGTCAAAATTTTATTAATTAAGTGATAAAGATCCATAAATATAACTATGTATTACCTTCAGTAATACATCCTTTTTTGTTGTAGTTCTTTCTTCAGTCCTTTTCTCCTCCAAGTTTTTCTTTGAATAATACTTTCAATTCGCGTTTGACCTTTGATGCTTAAAACTCCAATATCTTTTTCAATCCTGCACCAAATGAAATGATTTCACCTATAATGGTTTTGTAACACAATTTTTCACAACTTTTATTTCACAGAAAGTATTCAAAAATAATTCAAAGAAATTTCCAGATATCAATATTACAATGTCCTTTGTTTACCGCTCGATTCCTCCGTGTCCAGCTTTAAAGCCTTGTAATGCTTTCCAAAATCAACCAAATGATGTGTTCAAATTTCTTTAATTTTTATGGATGTTATCAACAATTCATATGTTGAACAAAAGCTTAAAATCAGTATAAAAAATATGCTAAATTTTATGAACTTATCACAGAGTTGAGGATGTGCGAAGTTCGGATCCCAGCCTTCATTTCTTTGAATCTTGAAATGCCCTTCACCAAAAACTACGAGTCTTAGTTCTATGGACTTGGATTGATGTTAGCAACAAATTATTTCTTCAAATAATGCTAAAAAACTGCATGAAAATTTCTCCAGGAATTGAGAGTTCTCTTAAACTTTTGGACTATGATTTTCAAAGGGCAAGTAGAAGGGGATTTGAAATTAGGGCTCAAAACTGCATATATGGACTTGGAAATCCAAAAGGGCATAATGGTAATCTGTCAAAAGTCATATTCATTGATTATGATTAAGCAATATAAAATAATACTAATTTTAATTTTGACTCATTTATATTTACAATTTTTCCATCAATTCAAAACACCTTTCAAGAGTTAAGAGCAAAAATTAGCCGTTATGCCAAGTACTTGAGATTTAAAATAATATTAAACTTTTAGATATGTTTACCATATCATTTAAATAAAGATATCACCACTGGATAATAATATCTTCATGTAGTTAATTTTCATTAAATCATCAATAAGTTCAGCCTCAAATACTCAAAGGTAGTGACTAAGATTTCGAACAAGTTATTCAACAAGTCAAATGAAGAAAAAATTACACAAATACCTGAATAGTGGTAAAATATATGTTTATCTTCATGTCATAAACTTACAAGTCCTAAATACATAAATTGACTTGTTCAGTGTATGATCAAACTAAAATGATATATTTACCATATCATTTTAATATATCTAAGACTCTTATTCTATCCTCATGTACAATCAGTCAACTACTTGACTAAGGGCCTATTATGCTTTGATCACAACACATATTAAGGCATGCATCACTTTGAACAGTCATCAAAACACACATTAAAGCATTATGCTAAAAATACCCTTAAAGCTTAATCTTCAACTAAAATTAAGATAATTGATTAAACCTATTTATAGATTGATATCCTGATTTCTATGTATTTAATCCAATTTTCAGGATTTTTCTGACATCCTATCCTTAAAGAGCTTAATTTTTTTATTGGAATAATTTTTATGGTTTTGTTTGAACTTATATTCAGAGATATATGAATTTTCTAAGTTGATACATATATTTATTACATTTTTATGAAATAGTATTTATTTTATAATGATTTATTAATATATATTTTTGGATTTAATATGTACCCACCACGTGTCGCCATTTGATTTGGCAAATGCTGACCAATCACAAGTATCATCAATGATTTGCGGCGTTAATCCTGGCAAAGGCATAAGTATGGCATCGTGAATCATGATGCCATAATGTGCCAATCACTATTTGATATCTAATGCACTTATTTGCAATGCTCGACGTGGACCAATGAAAAAAAGAGACTATTCAAATAGCAATAAATGTGATTCGTGGATCAAGATATTTCAATAACAAAATCATAAAAGAAAATTCAAGAAGCACATCGTACACGTAGCGCGCACGTGTACTGCCACGATCAATAAAAAAAAAAGATTTAGATCCTGATGTGGTGCACAGAAACACACACCATGTTAGGCAATCATAGGGGAATCTTCCCCTCTTTCATTAGGAAATAAAGAAAGAGAAAATAAAGTGACATGGCATGATACAACGCGTGGCCACAACATGATTAAATAAGAATGAAAAAAATGCATTCTCGGAACATGTGATTGCCAAAGATGAGGTGATCGCACCTATGACTATTTTCTGGTGATTGGACGGCGTAACTGAAAACAGAAAAAGACAATGTGTCAGCATCGATGACAAGGAAAGAGAAAATGGACGGCTTGGATTGTGCAAAATTCAAAGTGTGATATTTGACTATCTAGAGGACTGATTGAGTTGAAATTTTCAGAGATGCTTCATCTTCCTCTTTCCATCCATGCTCTCTGATCTGTAAATAGAGGTCTGGATCAATGTCAATCCTCAAACTTTCTGCCTTCTCATTTGAGTGAAATGAAAGGTAGTGAACTTTTGAGATCCTTCAAGTGAGTTCTTGGTGCCTTGGGTGCGGGATGAAGCAACAGAGAAGACGGGGGGCTTGCCTGCACTCTCAAAACCACGATCCTATCAGAACGTAAGGATCGAGGATAATCATCTTCACCTTACGTTGTTCTTTATTGACATTGTTTGTAGCTTAGTTAACTTCCACTACACATCTCGCTATTCCATCACCTCCATTCGTTCACAAAATCACATCTTACAACCTTGACATCATCACGTTATTGTTAACTTGTCAATTATCAGATTTGACTTCTTTCTACCCCATTCCCATCATGCGTCACGTCATCGTTATTCATGCATTCACTTGCTCTTCTCAAACTCAAATGATCACTATCTCCTAACTACTCTCCTCAAATTACTATCACTATCATGTCTCATATTTTCTCTTCACTTGATTTCATATTTAGAGCGTATCTCTTCTCATCTCGATAATTACCATATTAAGAATATTAAATCATTGATCATTGTTCCCTGTGGAGACGATGAGTACTCATTGCTAGCTAAGATTATTGAGTGCAGATTTATACTTTATTGAATAATCTGAATACTAATAATGACGAGTTAAAACCCTAATTGTGATATTATCACCCAATAATAGTATACAAATCAAATATGGAGTTTGTGAAATTGGCTCCTAAACTACAGCATACCATACAAATTAATACATTAAAATATGAGTATTTTATATTTAGATTTGGATTAAAATGATCATATCTTCATGTGAAAATAGTTTTGATATTAAACTGAGGCAGCTTCATAGTTTCCCATTTTGCATACCTGCCCACGTTTTATTAGAGGATTGCTAAAAACCTGATAAAATTATCTTCGTGATTTACCTCCAACTTTGTTCTCCAGCAATAATGAAGGCACCCAAAGACAGTTTGCATTAAAAGTTTTGTTCTGGTGAGTTGTCTTATTTGTTTACTTGATTCTTAATTGTCTTATGCAAACCATAAGGCTAGGACAGAATATACAAGCCCTTGTTTGAATCAAGAGCATCATTCGAATGTTTTTCATTGCATAAAAATACAAAAAATAATAAGGATCTCGTAGTAGTCTGATATTTGTTTTTCTCATCATCACGACCCGTAAATATCATCTTCTCTCAGATCTTGATTATCCTCATCCGCAAAAAAATCAGTATCTTCTAGAACATCTCACTTCATTCACTCCTATTCTTCTCACCAACTTCACTCTTTACTATTTCCCCAATTGTTCGATTTTACCAAAACTATATCAAATTGATAAAACCTATTATGTGGTTAAACCTCTTACTCCATACTTGGGAGTTCATTGTGAAGATGAGTTTCATAAATATTAATGCCTAAGTCATATTTTAATACAATGACCATAAAATGGACTTATAACAGCATCATTGCCAGGGAGGTATCTGTCTATTAGTTTCAATTGTAAGATGTTTAAGAATTATTTTAAAACACATTTTAGTTCTTTTAATTTTTATTTATCTAATTTTTAGATATTCTTAGCTAGCTTGAAAATTTATAATGATTGTCTTGAGTTATTTTATTTTATAAATGTTAGGAGGTCCATACATCCTACCCTAGTTATCCTAAACTTAGAAGAGAATACCTCAAGTCTTGAGCCCACCCCTGGAAGTTCAGAAGGAGAGATCAACATAATTGAGCAAAAGATGGATCAAGGTCAAAACTGAGCCCAAAACTAACCAGGAGATCCAAGAGTTAGGAGTACCAAGTTGAGGGATATTCTGACTCATACGAGAGCTAAACCTGTACGAGAATAACTTCTCCTTATGTAGACATTAGTAGATATTTTGAAAACTAGAATCGGAAAAGCTTATCCTGGAAATATCACTGTACACAAGTATTCGAATACTCTGATATGATATTTCTTTTAAAAAACTTCTACTTAGCCAAAAATTCTGTGCGTTAGGCATTAAAAGTTTTCATAATTAAAATTTTACTACTCCTTTCCACCAAGATGATAAAAAAAGTTTCATAATGTTTAACCGTATTTTTTAAAAACATCATGAAATGCATGGAATTGATCATACAACTTTTATGCACATTTAATAAGTTATATAATTACGTTAAACATGTACTTTAACTACGTACTTTGAATCAAAATGAAATAGATTGATCTTAACTGTTAAGGAATCTTCCTGAGTTAATGTGCTGACTTGAGTGTGGAAAGGAAAGACTCGACAAAACATTAAATAAGATATTTCATCACAAAATACGTGGGGACACATTCTTCCATTGAAAGCCTGTATTTAGAGTCATCCTACTGATCTGAAGATTAATAAAATTGAAAAAAAAAGTCAAAAATTCATAATGAGCATCTGAATAAACAAATCAGGCAAAGAGTCACATGTGAAGTATAAAGCACAAAGAGAGAAAAAATTGGGAAAATAAAAAAAGACGAAGAGTGAGAATGCAGAGAGAAAGCAAGAGATATAAAGGTAGCAATATATGGTGGATTGACATGATGCATTTATTTTTGGTTTGTTCATTATGTTTTCATGGTTCTCATTGTAACTTATACATACTGACGCAGCTAAATAAAAATAGATGTTGACATCCTAACAATACTTGTCAACATTAAGAATTTTCCTTGCTTCCACGTCAAGCAAACATTCATGTATTTAATTATAAACTCATTCAAATCGCTTTGAATGGTTTTGTAACTACCCTTGTGAATAGGGAGACATTTACAGAAAAACTGTGAGAGAGAATGAAAGAGTTTGGCAATGAGAGAGAAAATTGAGAGATAGTGAGGGGGTGTCTCTGAATTTTAGAGAGAGAGAGATATTGATAGAAAAACATGGCTGTGGTAGACTATGAGAAAGAAAAAAGGTGTCTGAATTTCCGTTTATGTGACAGCGACATGCGTGCACAGAGGGAGAGAGAGAGTGGCTGAGAGAGAATAAGTGAGAGAGAGGATGAGCGAGAGAGAGTCAGAGGGGGAGAGAGAGATTGTATGAGAATGAGGGTTAGAGAGAGATAGAGAGAAAGAAAGACTGTGAGAGTGGCTGAGAGTGACACTGTGTGTAAGTGAGAGAGAGAGAGAGAGAGGCTGTGGGAGGGGTGGTGAGAGAGAGAGGATGTCTGGGAGAGAGAGAAAGAGGCAGAGAGAGAGGGTGAGAGGGAGAAAGATGCAGAGAGAGGATGAGAGGGAGAAATAGGCGAAGAGAGGGAGAGGATGATAGAGAGAAAAGGGAAGGTAGAGAGAGGGTAGGAGAGAGAAAAGGGCATAGAGACTAGAGAGACAGGGTGAGAGAGAAAAGGGCAGACAGGGGGAGTGTGTGAGAGAGAAAAGTGCACAGACGGAGGATGGGAGAGAGAAAAGCGGAGAGAGAGAGAGGGTGGGAGAGAGAGAAGGGCAGAGAGAGAGTAAGATAGAGGGTAAGAGAGAGAAAAGGGCAGAGAGAGAGAAAGGGTGGGAGAGAGAAAGAGGCACAGAGAGAGAGAGAGAGAAAGGTTGAGTGAGAGAGAGGGGTTGTTCGAGAGAGAGAATGAGGCATACAGAGAGAGAGGTTGTGTGAGACAGAGGGGTTGTCCCAGAGAGAATGAGGCATGCAGAGAGAGGCTGAGAGAGAGAAAGAGACACAGAGACTCAGAGAGAGAGAGGTTGTCTGAGAGAGAGAAAGAGGCAGAGAGAGAGAGGTTGTCTGAGAGAGAGAAAGAGACACAGACTCAGAGAGAGAGGTTGTCTGAGAGAGAGAAAGAGACACAGAGAGATAGAGGTTGTCTGAGAGAGAGAGAGAGACACAGAGACTCAGAGAGAGAGGTTGTCTGAGAGAGAGAAAGAGACACAGAGAGAGAGGTTGTCTGAGAGAGAGAAAGAGACACAGAGAGAAAGGTTGTCTGAGAGAGAGAAAGAGACACAGAGACTCAGAGAGAGAGGTTGTCTGAGAGAGAGAAAGAGGTAGAGAGAGAAAGAGACACAGAGAGAGAGGTTGTCTGAGAGAGAGAAAGAGACACAGAGAGAGGTTGTCTGAGAGAGAGAAAGAGACACAGAGAGAGGTTGTCTGAGAGAGAGAAAGAGACACAGAGAGAGGTTGTCTGAGAGAGAGAAAGAGATAAAGAGAGAAAGAGAGAAAGAGACACAGAGAGAGGTTGTCTGAGAGAGAGAAAGAGATAGATAGAGAGAGAGAGAAAGAGATATACAGAGAGAGAGAGAGAAAAAGAGACACAGAGAGAGAGGTTGTCTGAGAGAGAGAAAGAGACATATATAGAGGGAGAAAGAGACATAGAGAGAGATAAAGAGACACAGGGAGAGAGAGGTTGTCTGAGAGAGAAAAATAGACACAGAGTGAGAGAGAGGTTGCCTGAGAGAGAAAGAGGCACAGAGAGAGAGGTTGGTTGAGAGAAAAGAGAAGAGAGAGAGAGAGAGAGAGAGAGAGAGAGAGAGAGAGAGAGAGAGAGAGAGAGAGAACGGAGAGAGCCGGAGAGAGAGAGAGAGAACAGGAGAGAGGCTGGTGGTCAATAGGAAGACCCAACTTTGACACGAGGGCACACCGTTGCGTGCAAACGTGCCCAACCAAACCGCTTTCCCCAATCGGCAGGGCGGTGGAGTCCTCCTTTCTACACCCCGAATAAAATAAATAAATTAAATAATAAATAAAATAAACCCCCCCAATCAATTCCGTAACAATATTTACACATTTCCCCTTCTGACTCCCCCATCGCCATCAACCCCTCTTTCTACAAATCAAATCCAGCCGTCCATTCCACTATCATGCCTTCCAAACCTTCCCTCAGCCCCCTTTTGTCGTTTCTCGCGGTCCCGTCCTCCGCCGGTGACTTTACCCCTCTCACCGACCCCCATTTTTATATTTTCGTCCTTTCTTGCCACTTACCCTCTTACTCTATTAATTCGCTTATCCACCCTTCGTACGACCTCTCTCTTATTTTCCGCCACCTGGTACTGACGTGGCCGCCCCGCAGACCTTTGCAGACGTCATCAATGCTCTCCAATCTAGACTTACACGTCTCACCCGCTGATAAACTTTTACGTACGTTTTTGCCCCTATACTTTTCTCAATGATTAATTTACTCCGAGGATTTCGTAATATTGTCCAACGGGCCCCAGAAGAAATCAATTACGGACCGACCATCGCTGCAGCCGATCGTGGGATCGCAACCGTCCAATTCTGATCGGACGCCCTCCGTTTCGCGGATGACCGATGGTGACTCACCGGGCCCTGTCACGATTAATGGGCGACATACGGACCCGTTAAAGGCCCATTAACGCGTACTGTACACGCCTTCCTCCTGACGTGGCGGTTTGCATGAAATCGACCTATGAAATCACGATAATACCCTTTGTAAGGATTAAAAAATGGCGGACAAGTGAGGGCTATTTAGGATAATTATCGAAGTGTGTAGGAGGCGTTTTGCCACGAGGGCACGGGTCCACGTGGGAAGCTGATGTGGCGGCCATGTCAGCCTTGATTGGGCCCACCATTTTCTCCGCCTTTAAATACAGACCCTTCTTCCTCAATCCGCTTGAAAAATCTTCTATCCGTTCTTGCTCCCAGTGTGCACGCAAGCTCCGGCCATGGCGATCACGACTCCCGCTAGATAATCTCTTGAGAAAGGAGAAATAAAGTGATGACCTTATTCGTTGAATCAGGCATGGCCAACGCCAGCTCTGGTGATCCGCCGGCCGATCGCCGGAAAACGAGATATCCTCTCAGTCACGATTTTCCCGAACGCTTCTAGGGCTAATCGTTCGATCCTATTCAGATGTGGTTTTTTCGGATCATCTGCATGTAATTTCTTGTTCGGAAAGCTTGATTTGTTCGAAATTTTCGTTGTCGGAGTTCGATCGGGAGATTTTGATCCAAATCGAGCTTTCACGATGCCGTTTCCGCTTAAGATTCAACCGATCGACGTCCCGATCCCGATCGAGGTGTCGAAATCGGCGCCGGCGTATAAGTTCCGGCTGAAGAGGTTCTTCGAGAGGCAGCTGAGGCACACGTCTGCGGACAAGGAGAAGGAGCCGCCATTGGAGTTCGAGCCGAGCTCGCAGTGCTTGGCTGGAATGGTACAGAACTTCATGGAGTCGTACGAGCGGCCTCAACCTCCTCCCCCACGGCGATGTAACTGTTTCAATGGCAGCTCCGACGATCTCTCCGACGACGAGCTCGATTTCGGTGACGTCACCGTCTCCTCTTCCTCCCACGGCGACTCTCTCGACCTCCTCAAGGTTAATCCAATCTCCTGCCTTTCTACATCCTCCCATCCACCGATCGGTTTCTTTCACGATTGTCATCCTTCAGATCTCCGTCAACCGACGGATGTTCCTTTGTAACTTTCATTTCTTTACTTTTTTCCTGTTGATCGACCGAGGATCTATCAATCATTCATTCGAACTGGATCGCGATTTTCGTTTCTGTTGATCGATCGAAAATCGACATTTCTTTTCTTTTTTCTGCCGATCGATCGAGGATCTATCGATTATTCACTCGAGTTGGAGCGCGACGTGCTTTTCTGTTGATCGATCGAATCCCGATACTTCTTTACGTTTTTCTGCTGATCGACCGATGATCCATCAATTATTCATTCGAAGCGACTTTCGTTTCTGCTGATCGATCGATTATCGATATTTCTTTACTTTTTTTCTGCTGATCGACCGGTGATCAATCAATCGATCATTCGTGTTGGATCACGACTTTCTTTTCTGCTGATCGGCGGATGTTCAACCATTCGGTCATTCGAATTCGATCGCGAGTTCTTCTGATTACAGACTGATCAATCTACCAATCAATGGAGTGATTTCTCGACAAATTAAACTCGATCCTGTATCCTGCAACAGAGCTTAGCGCCCTGCGTGAGCGCGGCGGAGAGAAATCTCCTGGCGGACATCTCCAAGATCCTGTCGGAGCAGAAGAACAGCAGGAGAAGCGAGCGGAGGAAATCCGTCGTGGACGCGCTCCGCAGCCTCGGCCACGACGCGGCCGTCTGCCTCTCCCGCTGGGACAAGTCCCCCGCCGCTCCCGCCGGTAACCCTTCTAGAACCTTCTCGATCATTCTAGAACACTCTGGAAGCTTCTGGAACCTCGCAGGGGAGTACGAGTTCGTGGAGGTGGTGTTGGGGGGGGAGAGGGCGATCGTGGACTTGGAGTTTCGGGCGGAGTTCGAGATCGCGCGGTCGACGAAGGCGTACAGGGCGGCTTTGCAGGCGTTGCCGGCGGTGTTCGTGGGCGGGGCGGGGCGGCTGGCGGAGCTTGTCGACGTCATGTCGGAGGCCGCCCGGCAGAGCTTGAAGAAGAAGGGCCTCCACGTACCCCCCTGGCGCCGTCCCGACTATCTCCGCTCCAAGTGGCTCTCCCCCGCTCTCCGCACCTACCCTTCTCCGCCGCCGCCGCCTCCGCCGCCGTCTTCTCCGCTGCCGCTGCCGCCGCCGCCTTCACCGCCGCCACCGCCGCCCTCTTCTCCGCCGCCGCCGTCTCCGCCGCCAACACCGTCTTCTTCTCCGCTACCGGCGGCGCCGCCGTCTTTGTCGATGGCGGTGGCGGCGCCGCCGACTTCTTCGTCGGTGGCGGCGGTGAGTTCGAGGGGGGGGGGAGGTGTAGTGTAGTGACTGACTGAGCCTTTTTTTTTTGGCTGAAGAAATTGTCGCCTTTTTTTGGAAGGTGATTTGACTGTAATACCCTAACGTGGACACCTGTACACCTTTTTTTGGTTCTTTTTTTTTTATAATGGAAATTATCCCATCTTCGAAGACTATATTTTCGTGAAGAAATTTTTGGAATATAATTGGATTTTAATACCCCTAAAGTGGACACCTGTACAACTTTTTTTGGTTCCTTTTTTTTCTAATGGAAACTATCCCATCTTCGAAGACTATATTTTGGTGAAGAAATTTTTGGAATATGATTGGACTTTAATACCCCTAAAATGGACACCTGTACAACTTTTTTTACTAATGGAAATTATCTCGTCTCCGAGGACTACTGGCTGAGTGAGCTTCTTTTTTTTTGGCTGTATTGCCTTTTTTGGAAGGTGATTGGACTGTAATACCCCTAAAGTGGACACCTGTACACCTTTTTTTGGTTCTTTTTTTTCTATTGGAAATTATCCCATCTTCTAAGACTATTTATTGGTGTAGAAATATTTGGAATATGATTGGACTTTAATACCCTTAAGTTTAACCTGTACAACTATTTTTGGTTCTTTTTTTTTACTGATGGAAATTATCCCGTCTCCGAAGATTACTGGCTGAGTGAGCTTCTTTTTTTTTGGCTGAAGAAATTATCGCATTTTGGAAGGTAATTTGACTGTAATACCCCTAAAGTTGACACCTGTACACTTTTTTTTGGTTCCTTTTTTTTTCTAATGCAAATTATCCCATCTTCCAAGTCTATTTTTCGGTGAAGAAATTTTTGGAATATGATTGGACTTTAATACCCCTAAAGTGGACATCTGTTCAACTTTTTTTGGTTCTTTTTTTTTACTGATGGAAATTATCCCGTCTCCGAAGACTACTGGCTGAGTGAGCTTCTTTTTTTTTGGCTGAAGAAATTATCGCCTTTTTTGGAAGGTGATTTGACTGTAATACCCCTAAAGTGGACACCTGTACAACTGTTTTTGGTTTTTTTTTTGCTAATGGAAATTATCCCATCTTCAAAGGCTGCTGACTGAGTGAGCTTCTTTTTTATGACTTTTTTTTTGGAAAGTGCTTTGACTGTAATTGCCCTAAAGTCGACTTGTACATCTTTTTTGGTGTTTCTTTTGCAAATGGAAGGGAAATTGTCCCATCTTTGAAGACTACTGATTGAGTGAGCTTCTTTTTTGCCGGCTTAAGAAATTATCACCTATTTTGGAAAGTGATTAGACTGTAATACCCATAAAGTTGACACCTGCGCAAGTTTTTGGTTTTTTTGCTAAGGGGCATTGTTCTCTTTTTATGGCTAATAAAATTATTACCTTTTTAGAAGGTGATTTGACTGTAATACCCCTCCTAGAGTTGTCACCTGTGCAATTTTTTTGGTTTTTTTGCTGAGAGGAATTATCCTTTTTAAGGCTGAAGAAATTATGGCCTTTTCAGAAGGTGATTTGACCGTAACACCCCAAAAATTGACACCTGTGCAAGTTTTTTGGTTTTTTTACTAAGAAGAATTATCTTCTTATTATGGCTGAAGAAATTATGGTCTTCTTAGAAGGTGATTTGACTGTAATACCCCTAAAGTTGACGCCTGTGCAAGTTTTTGGTTTTTTTTGCCAAGAGGAATTATCCTCTCATTGTGGTCTTTTTGGAATGTGATTTGACTGTAGTACCCCTAAAGTTGATACCCAGTGTTTGTACAACCGATATCCGTCCAATATCTGGTATCGAACAACCGATATCCGATATCTGGAAAAAACTGGGAAAGTGTCTGATATCGGATATCAGATATCAAATATCGGGCAATATCCGTCCGTTAGGTGTAGACGGATGTCGAGGATGGATATTGGAGGGGTAAGGATGATCTGGATATCAGATACCAGATATCGGTCTTTGATATCTGGATATTGGAGCCGGTATCCGGCATCCACTGAAATAAATTATGCCATCCATCTCATTCAACAATTTATTTATATCCAACGAGTTACGTTTTAATATGTTATCAACCTAGATTAATATATACAGTGTAATATTTTTATTTTCTTCCATATGGGATAACAGGATTTGCAGTTCACAATAAATTCGAATCCTGTTATCCCATATGAAAGATATTCAAAATCATGCGCTATATATATTAAATAAGGTATAATATTTATTAGATGAAATAAATACATTTTAATAAATATTTATTATATTGTTAGCCGGTTATTTATATAATATATATTTATGATATTAATACTTTGTCTAATCAATAAGCCCAAAATTTCTTTTTTCTTCCATATGGGATAAAGTATTATGAGTTTGTTAAACTCGGAATGATGCTGTAATCCCATATGGAAGAAAAAAAATGTTCGACTTGTATATATTTAACGCACCACTTAATAAATTAAAAGCTCTAAATACCCTCTTCGGCAAGTTGATTCGTCTAGCGCTCATTACTAATGAATAAAAAATATTTTTATAAAAACCCTCTAAGTTGGGTATCGGAATCCGATATCCTACACCAATATCCAATATCGTCATCCGCCCCCTTGAGACAGAGGCGGATGATGACATGGAGACGGATATCGATATCGGATATTGACACTATAGCAACCGATATCCGATATCTAGATATCGAAAGAAACGGCTACCGAAAATTCCCTTTCCGGTATCCCATACAACATTGTCCCGATACTGTCATCCGGTATCAGTATTGGGACGGGCGAACACTATTGACACCTGTACAAGTTTTTTGGTTATTTTTTGCTAAGAGGAATTATCCTCTTATTATGGCTGAAGAAATTATGGTCTTTTTGGAATGTGATATGACTGTAATACATCTAAAGTTGACACCTGTGCATGTTTTTGGTTTTTTTACTAAGAGGAATTATCCTCTTATTATGGCTGAAGAAATTATGGTCTTCTTTGGAATGTGATTTGACTGTAATACCCATAAAGTTGACACCTGTGCATGTTTTTTGGTTTTTTTGCTGAGAGGAATTATCCCCTTATTATGGCTGAAGAAATTATGGTCTTTTTGGAATGTGATTTGACTGTAATACCCCTAGAGTTGACACCTATACAACTTTTTTGGGTTTTTTTGCCAAGGGAAATTATCCCCTCTTCGAAGACTACTGACTGACTAAGCCTCTTATTATTTTTTGGCTGAAGAAATTACTCCTCTTTTTGAGAGGTGATTGGACTGTAATACCCATAAATTGACACCTGTACAACTTTTTTGTTTTTTGTGCAAATGAAAAATATCCCCTCTTCAAATATTCGCACGTGCCTAATGACGAGTGGTCGGTGGGGCCCACTTTTGCGTTATGCCGTCAGCTGTCGTCCCGGAGTACTTGTGGGCGGTGAGGTTACCGCGGGCGATGGGGACGTCTACGGAACTCCCGTCACCGCTCGTCTCATCGAACCTGTTTATTTTCAATATTTACTTAAAGAAGGTAAAGTCATCATTGCACTGAGCCCCGCGCGAAATCTAATTTTTCATAAATGCGAAAAACCGAATTAAATATTATTTTTAGCCTCTTCACGTTTCACACGTTTTCTGAGAAAAGGGCAAAAATTGAATTAAATCGTGGATTTACACTTCTCGATATATACGTATTACGCGACTTTATTTTTTTATAACTAGTAAAGATTCAGATTTTTGGAAAAAAAGGCATTAAAATTCGATCATTAAAGTGCGAAATGACGTTAGAGGTGGGGTCCACATTTTGATGTGCCAGGATCAGAATAAAGAACAGTAATGTCGGCACGATAATATTTTGTTTTTTTTCTTTTTTAGCACATAAAGGAGATAATGATTGTACTATCTGAGTATATATCTTATCAAACGATTAGGCGAGAAAATAGAAATAAATGCTTTTTACGCTTGACGGTTGGACGGCTGAGATTGGTCCGATCGTCGCTTTTATCTCTCGCTCTAGTAGCTACTTTCCGTTCTTTCTCTCTCTAATCTTTTGAAAGGGACGTGTATCTCTCTCTCAACAACTTTCCTTATCTGCGTGCATCTCTCTCTCTAGCTTCCTCTGCACGGCACAGGGAAGGGATGAAGTTTGACCGGATGGTCAAGCAAAAAATTAAGAAAAGACGTGTCGCTCTTTCTCTATGTCTCTAACTATATCTCTATTAATATTCTCTCTGATGAGGGGGATAAAATACGTGAACACAGATTTTTACGGCATGGGTGAATTATCCTCTTCTCCACTTGTTCCCTAGTCATCATGCCCTTTCTCTCTCTCTCTCTCTCTCTATCTCTCTCTCTCTCTCTCTCTCTCTCTCTTCGTTCTTTTTTTCTCTACCTCTCTTCTCTCTGTCTATTGTCTACATTTGCTTCTCTCTCTCTCTCCATCATATTCTCTCTTCTATCTCTGTCTTCGTTTGCTTCCCTCTCTTCTTTCTCTGTCTTCATTTGCTTCCGTCTCTTCTTTCTCTCTCTTTCTATTCTATTCTCTCCTCTTTCTGTCTTCATTTGCTTCTCTCTCTCTTTCTGTTCTATTCTCTCTTCTTTCTCTGTCTTCATTCGCTTCTCTCTCCTTTTTATTCTGTTCTCCCCTCTCTCTTTCCATTCTATTCTCTTATCTCTCTCTCTCTCTCTCTCTCTCTCTCTTTCTCTTTCCATTCTATTATCTCTTCTCTTAATGTCTTCATTTGCTTCTCTCTCTTTCTTTCTGTTCTATTCTCTCTTCTTTCTGTCTTCATTTGCTTCTCTCTGCTTTTTATTCTATTCTCTCTCCTCTCTCTGTCTTCATTTGCTTCTCTCTCTTTCTATTCTTTTCTCTCTTCTCTTTATGTCTTCATTTGCTTCTCTCTCTTTCCATTCTATTCTCCCCTTTCTCTTTCCATTCTGTTCTCTCTTCTATTTCTATCTTCATTTGTTTCGCTCTCTTTCTATTCTATTCACTCTTTTCTCTCTGTATTCGTTTTCTTCTCTCTCTCTCTCTCTCCATTCTATTCTCTCTTCTCTGTCTTCATTTGATTCTTTGTCTCTTTCTCTCTTTCCGTAATATTTCTTCCTATATATATATCTCTCTTTCCATAATATTCTCTTATCTCTCTCCTTTTCCCTATCCATTCTATTATCTCTTGTCCATATGTTTCCAGTTGCTTTTCTTCTCTCTCTCTCTACTCTATATTCTCTCCATCCTATTCTCTCTTCATTTGCTTCTCTCTATCTTCATCCTATTCTCTCTTCTCTATTTGTATTCATTTGCTTCTCTCTGTCTCTTCCCATTATAGTCTCGCTTCTCTCTTTGCCTTCGTTTGCTTCTCTCTCTATTCTATTCTCTCCCCTCTCTCTGTCTTCATTTGCTTCTCTGTATCTCTTTCTTTCCATAATATTCTCTCTCATCTCTCTTTCTCTGTCTTTCCATAATATTCTCTCTTATCTCTCTGTTAGATCAATTTCTCAATTTATGGACAATTATGTGTATGTATATAATTGCATATTGTTAAGCTATCAGTCATAAGTCTCAATTTATATATGATTCACTTAATGACCGGATTAAGACATTTATAACAATTAAGTATGGTAATTAATTGTGTAGATGCTAAGTCTATCTTAATTTTAATGATGAGATAACTTAAGATAGACTAAAGAGGATTAAGTATCACCTCTTCCTATAAATAGGGGCCAGGTCATTGGGTAATATGGTAATTGACTTTTCTCCTGAGCATCCATTATTCAGAGAGACTTCCGGAAGTCATTTGGTATTGATTCAAAAGGCCTCCCCTCAAGCTTTCCACTAAGACAAGACACCATGGATTGAGGTGTGTTTTACATTGATTTACATTCACTTAGGATCTTCATCATCGTTGAGGATCGGCGCAAGCCTCCTACAGATCTAAAACTCTCCTTTCTCTCTCTCTCTCTCTCTTTCCATTCTATTCTCTCTTGTATCTCTCTCTCCATTTGCTTCTCTCTCTCTCTCTCAATGCTCTTTTGCCTTCTATCTCTGTCTTCATTTTGCTTCACTCTCTCTTTCTCTTTACATTCTTTTCTCGTCGATCTCTATTGTCCCTCTCTCTTTTCTTTGATTTCTTCTGTCTCGTCGATCTCTCTTCTCTCTCTCATCTCTTCACTTTCTTCTCCCTCTCTCTCCTCTTCATTTTCTTCTCTCTCTCTCTCTCTTTCTCTTTCTCTCTCCCTCTTTGCTTTCTTCTCTCTCTCTCTCTCTTTCTCTTTCTCTCTCCCTCTTTGCTTTCTTCTCTCTCTCTCTCTCTTTCTCTTTCTCTCTTTCTCTTTCTCTCTCCCTCTTTGCTTTCTTCTCTCTCTCTCTCTCTCTCTCTCTCTCTTTCTCTCTTTCTCTTTCTCTCTCCCTCTTTGCTTTCTTCTCTCTCTCTCTCCTTCACTTTCTTCTCTCTCTTTCTCTCTGTTGCTCTCTCTCCTCTTCGCTTTCTTCTCTCTCTTTTCTTTGTCTCTCTCTCCTCTTTGCTTTCTTCTCTCTCTTTTCTTTGTCTCTCTCTCTCTCCATTCGCTTTCTTCAGACTCTTTCTCTTTGTCTCTCCTCTCCTCTTCGCTTTCTTCACTCTCTTTCTCTCTATCTCTCTCTTCTTCGCTTTCCTCTCTCTTTCTCTCTGTCTCTATCCTTGTCGCTTTCTTCACTCTCTTTCTCTCTGTCTCTCTCTCTCCTCTTCGCTATCTTCTCTCTTTCTCTCTGTCTCTCTCCTCTTTGCGTTCTTCTCTCTCTGTCTCTCTCTGTCTCTCTCTTTCCTCTTCGCTTTCTTCTCTCTCTCTCTCTCTCTCGTTGATCTCTCCATTGTCTGCTCTCTTCTCTCTCTCCTCTCTCCCTCTTAGGGTCTCTCTTGGCTCTTGTATTCGGCGTCCCGGTCGCGTCATCCGGAGGACGATACGAACGCAAGGAATACCGGGTCCGGACGGAAGATGCGTCATCCACCGCAATAAGCAAAAAATCTTAAATCTTAATGAACGCATCAAGTTTTAAATGTAAAGATAATTTGAAGATAATCTTCATCATGCTACACCGACGATGCTACAATATAATTAGAGACGATAGGCCCTCATTTTCCTTTGTAACTGAAAGAGCAAACAATTCCTTCGATGGTTAATGAAATTTAATGAACAAACAAATCCTAGCAGAGGTGAGCGTGCTGTAACGACAATGTCACGGAGGGTGATAGTGACAAAGAGGAGCAGTGATGTCTTTAAGAATATCAAGATCCATAATAAAGTAAGTAGAAGAAAGAGAGAGAGACACACGCACACACAAAAAACAATATGGTTGGTTAATCAAGATATTATTGCTGAAATCACATTTTTAAATTTTGGTTTGCATTTATATTACTATGTATAATCAACCCTTTCTATTTTTAAATGATTGCTGTTATAACTTCCTATATATATTTAATCTTAGCTGTCTATCGTGTATGCTATCGATCTTTCATCATATATTCAATCCTAGCCACTAATTCTCTAATCGATTACTGGGTAGCTGTCCTCTTCTTTGTAGTTTCATCTTTAATTAGATCATGTTGCCTAAAAAGGTGGCTTACGTGGATAGCTTGGCGATATGAAGTCATTTACACTCCCCTCAAGGGAAGTGGATACGTCGGTGACTTTGAGCTTTCAGACTATTTCATGGAGACATGATGCAACTCTTCCAAGACTGAAAATTATCGGTTGTGAGCTTGAAGGATGTCATAGTTCCTGTACTAACCATCTTTGGAACTTGTCCCATTACAACCATATTAACACAACTCTAAACACTTGCCGACATTTTCATCCTTTTCGCTGGATGTTTCTTCAGACATGCAAAGATGAGTGTGATACCATGAAAGAGTTCATGGTGGTGTAGTGGAGAAGGGGAGAGAGAGAGAGAGAGGGAGGAGACGAGATGAAGGATCGTTCGTTAGAAGGAATCATTATTCCAAAAATATGTTTGTTTCATGTTCATTTTTAGTAATTTTACATACATTGTAATGGCTTTCTTTCATCTTTTAATATCCACCATTATAGTGAAACATTAGATGTTTGGTCCAATCATATATATTTAATCCTATCTATCTTTACATTT
This sequence comes from Wolffia australiana, assembly GCF_029677425.1. Classification (NCBI taxonomy): domain Eukaryota; kingdom Viridiplantae; phylum Streptophyta; class Magnoliopsida; order Alismatales; family Araceae; genus Wolffia; species Wolffia australiana. The sequence goes on from NC_135843.1 coordinate 696,067, forward strand.
ACATTGAACTCCAAGAACATATGATTCATCATCCCTCATCATCCCTAAATGTATATACCTATTTTATACGCTCTTCTCATCCCATCATCATTCCTTCACACCATCCTTATATATTTCTCTCTTTTTCTCTCAACTAATATCTCTACCTTATATCTTTCATATTAATCTTACTCTCACTTCTTGTTTACGCCATATCCTACACCATGTTTTATAAGTATCAACTTGTCACCTCTTTGATAACCATTTTGATAAAAGGTAAGTTTTTAATTACACTTTCTTGTAGAGACAATCCTTTCTCATCACCAATTATAGTTTTACTTTGTAAAGGTTTATAAATTTTATGGATACGACTCAAAAACACACACCATATTTTGAGTTTATGAGTAGGGTCCTCTATTTATCTCATAGATTTTGGCTAATATGATGGAAATATATGAAGCTAGCAAGCCAATCATACATTCAAAATCTCGTTCATTTTTCATATATACAGTGTATTCGTTAGAGTGCAAATGTGATGCTAATAATGAAGTCCATGCATACATGATCTGAGATAGTAAATTTTTATATTCTAAAACATGATTTGTAGCTTGGTACCACATGCTCTAAAAGTCAACCTATCGATTGGGTTAAATCCAAATGTGATTAATTAATCTATATGATTATAGAGATAAATAATTTGGAAGACCAATGAAGGTTATTAGCCAATAGAATCATTACCTAGATTGATACATAGGCCTAAAAGGTCACACATAAAAATTCTTTTGGACGTTGAAAAATGTGTTTAAAGTTAAGTGGTTTTTATTAAAAATTACTTGGATGTATCTGGGGGTTCCTTAGGAACTTGAATCTTCTCCTTCATCTTGATGAGTCCCGTTATCGATCCATCATAGTCATTTCAACGTAATGATGGCACCCAAGGAGAGAAGGGAGAATAAGGATGGACACATGAGGAATTCTGATCAATTTCATTTAGGGCATTATCCTAGTTATACTTAACAAGAAATTTTTATAAAATATTTTTATTTTAAATATATCTTTTGATGTCCAAAAGACCATTTGTGTGTGACCCTCTAAGTTAATATACCAGTCTAGGTAATGAATCCAAGGGCCCGATAACCATTATTAGTAGATATTGTGAGTCAACTCGGAGACCATATTGAAATGACGTGATCTTTCCACTCAAAGTTTTAGGAACACAGTGATGATATTGTTGATGATGGTGACACATATCGAAAGTACGGTTCACTGCCGTTTTTTCAACTATCGCCATTCCTCCAAATGGAAACAAATCATGCATATCAATTCTTACCTCTTTAAGGAAGTTGCATGCCATTGTCACTGTGAAAATCAATAAATCAATAATTCTCACCCAGAAAATAACTGTGATTGCAGTGGCAAGGGACAAGCAGGAGCAAGTAAGGACAGAAACATGAGACATTGAACACAACCAATGTGGTAATGGCTAACATCCTTGGACGGTAGCCTCAATAAGTATTTTTCTTTAAAATTATACTATTCCTATTTTATATCATATATATATGATAATGTAATATATTAATATTTATTTTATAATAACTATCTAAATAAAAATCATTAAATATTGGATGATTTATTATTTAATTAAAACTCAATTTTGGACTAGATTGACATCAGATTGTTAATCTAACCCTGATCAGGTCGATAATTGATCGGATCTATCAAATTAGTGATTTTCATTTTCATCAGGATCATCCCCTTGATCTAATGACAGATTGTCGATCATGAAGATGATTCATTATCAGATAAATTAAATTAATCAAAAACAAAAATTCATATGGGGGGTTTGAAGCAACATAATGAGGGCATACGACAATGGTGCAATGAGGGTGGATGATGGCAAGGGGAAGGCATTGGTGGAGTTATACATGGCCTTCAAGTTGATCCCACATTCCACGTCTTATTCAACATTCATTAGTACAAACATATTCATTATGATGTGTGGGTGATGCTTATAGTTGATGGATATTATGTGGCCGTCAAGCCAATCACACCAACATGTTTATTTAAGTTCATTGAATAACATATTTGTGTTCATTATTATTCCGTGTGATGTTTATAATGAAGTCTATGAATACGTGCAATGACTTAGTGAATTATAATGAGATCAAAATACAGTGATCACTAGTCTTTAAACATGTATTCTAAATATTCCTATTCAATGGATAGTCAAGACAGACATTGAATTATCCAGATAGAATAGCACTAGTTGATCCTACTTATACAACAAGTATGGCTGATCTTGTGGCTATTAGTGTGGTGACATTGATGACATATAGTGGGTGCTCTTTGGAGGAAGAGTTCACTGAACTGATTCGTACAAATCCTTAAATGGTATTATACCTAAACGTGAATCAGGTTGATTCAAGTCACGGTTGTATAAATGATCCACTGACCTGAGACACCAAGGACATCTTGTGAGTGAACGATTACATTTTGACTATGACTTACGAGCCTCTAATCATGGGATTCAAATAAGTTATAGATCAGATATTGTAAGAAGCTTACAGAGATGATTGAGTGGTTAAGATGGGATCATCCGCCCGCGGTATAAGAGGAGATTGACTCGAGGAAGACGATGCGGAAAAATCCGTGGCCTGTGTAGTCAGGATATTGGAGAAGGTGTTATCTAATGATCCTTGTTACACATCAGTACTAATTGAATGATGGATTAGGGTTTGACGATAAATCATACCTTAAGTCATTCGAGAGTCTCGGGCAAATGATCGATTATACATATATGGTAACCGATGACGATAAAGGTTCCATGAAAGAGTTTGAGACTACTCGGTATCTTCTAGAGCATGAGGTGTATCTTGGCACCCCACGGGCTGGAAACTTAACCTATTAATTCGGTTAAATCAATCCTGATTTAATTAATATATATGTTGATATAGCTAGTTAATATGGTTGGTCAATAAATGTTATTGGGCCACTAAAGTTATTAACTAGAATGATACATAGGCCTAAAGGGTCACACACACAAGGTCATAAGGGTATTGGTGGATATATTTTACTTTTTAGGGTTTTTGAGAAAAACCTTAAGTGAAATATAAGGTCATAAGGGGTGTCATTCTAAGCACCTATGCAGGCCTGATTTGGGAGCCCCTCCCTTTCTCCACTCTCTTCTCCACTCATCCAAGGAGAGTGTTTTCATGGTCAGACGATCTTGTAGATTTTCAAGAAGAGTTGAAGAAGAAGATGTGGAGATCCAATTGCTCAGTGATCGCGTGGATATTTTTAGAGGCCGGATGAGTGAACGGCTTTAGAACGATCTCAGAGCGGCAAGGTCAAGGGTGGAACGAGTTCCCCAAAAGATACATTTGGTGTTTCATTCTAAATATTGATAGTGAATAGATCGACACACTTCTCCATCCATATAAATGTGTTTTCCATGGACGAACCAACACACCGAACCCAACAATAATAAGGTCCAAGAATATATGTAATGATTAGTGAATATGATGATATTTTAATGAAGGGAGAACCTATACTTAAATATATGTTATAAACATTCCTATTAATTGGATATTTTATGGGGACATCAAAATATTAAGATACATCAACATTATTTTCTCACTATTGAACATAATGAAGCCCCATGGTATGCTCACATAGTAAACTACTTAGCCATAGGGGTACTCCCAGAATTTGGAGAAGAGAAAAGAATAAGAAATTTTTTAGTAACATTAGATTCCATATTTGGGATGAACCCGAACTGTACCAACTTGGATCTGTCCATATTCTACAAAGATGTGTCCCAGAGCGCAAACAATTACATATTTTAGACGTGTCATTCGTTCACTTATGGGGCCTATTTTGCTGCACAAAAAGACTGGACATAAGGTTCTACAATGCGGATTCTATTAGCCCATACTCTTCAAGGATTTTTAACATTTCTATGACACGTGTTTAAAACGTCAACCATTTACAAACATCTCAAAGAGGGATGAGATGCCACTACATCCAATCCTCAAAGTTGACATCTTTGATGTATGGGGAATTGATTTAATGTCACCATTTCCTCTATCATTTGAAGACAAATATATTTTGGTCGGCGTGGATTACGTCTCTAAGTGGGTTGAAGCTAGTCCTACTAAAACAAACGACCATAAGGCAGTTATCAAACTTGTTTTTGATAATATACTAACACTATTTGGATGTCCACGAGCCCTTATTAGTGATGTAAGCTCCCATTTTACAAATCAACATTTCAGAGCTCTCTTGAATAAATATGGTGTGCAGCATTGAGTCAAAATTCCATATCACCCACAAGATGATGGGCAAGTAGAAGTTGACAATCAACAAATCAAGCAAATCTTACAAAATATTGTCAAGCCCAATGGGAAGGATTGGTTAGTTAAGATAATGGATGTATTGTGGGCATATCAAATGGCTTACAAGACTCCTTTGGGCACATCATCGTTTCTCTTGATTTTTGGCAAGGCCTTCCATTTATCAGAAGAATTGGAACACAAAGCATAGTACGCAATTAAGCAACTCAACATGGACCTTGGGGCTGCAAGGAAGAAATGCCTTCTTCAAATTCAAGAAGTTCAAGAAATTAGAGATAAATCATATGAGTGTGTCAAAATAAGAAAAGAAAAGATAAAGAATTACAACCATAAGTTCTTATCAAGGAACACTTTCAGGATAAATGATTGACGATTGAAACTCATGGCTGAGTTAAAGAGCCACCCTTTCAAGTTCATATGAGTGTGGCTCTTTAACTCACGGCTGAAACTATTCCCAGGCAAAATTAAATCACAATGGGATGGTCCATACACAATGTGTGCATTGTGTGGCTCTGGGGCAGTACTAATAGAAGAAGACAAAGTTGGGAAAAGTTTTAAAGTAAATGGGTAATAGATAAAACCATATGTGCAAGGATATATATTACTGCATGAGGAGTTAATAGGATTACATCAATCAAATGAATAGTTAGCAGCAAACAGGGGTGATCGAGTTGAGTAGGAATTTAGATGTCTTTTGAATAACTATGGTTAGAATTTCTTTTCTTTTCTAACAAAACACAAAGATGAATCTAAAGGAGTTATCACAAGCACTCGACCACAACAAGAATGGAGCTGCAAACCCCCACCAGTCATTTTCATCATCATCTTTTATAAGCATCATCAATATATAGGGGGTGGAGAGTTTAATTTCAGACCTAGTTCTGCATTCATATGCATACACACTGTTCTACATGAAACCCTCAAACCTAGTTTTTCTTAGATGTCCAATGGCCAAGAGATCTTTCATCTTCAGAAGAGTGTGATGAACAACTAGAGATGGGAGAGGGGTGAAGCTGAAAACCTATCACCTCTATCATGATAACAATTCCTTAGTGTCTCATTTGAGAGTAGATGGTGAGTTAGTGTGCAATTTTCTGTAGTATCTAGCGGATGAACATGATCAATCAGATCTTATGAGCCTATTCTTCAATCATTGATTCTCACGCAATAGCTTTGAGTTGTGTTGTAAATATCTTGGCCAATGCCCAAGTTCCTTTAACATATGTCCTCTTCCTGCGATCTATAACGCTCAAACACCTACAAAAATGGAGAAAGCTATGAAACAGTAGTGCAGTAAGCACGGTATGGAGCACATGACAGAGAAGTGTGTGATCTATATGCCTTACGTTTTCAAACCACATGAGGAAGAACCAGATTTCAAAGTCAACATACATCATGAGGAATACGTTGGCTTGGTCTTGCATAATTTCCAAGGGACTGGCAATGTTCAAGTACAGGGGTATTTGATGATTTCTAAATGTGGCATGAAGTTATGCATATTCTAAGGCCATTTTGGGGATCATTTTATCTATATACCCTCATCTTTATATGAACTTTTTATCTCATGCATTAAATATAGTAATTGGTTAAAACAATAAATTTTAATGTAATTTATGCAAAAATTAAAACTCCAAAGAAGTTTTAAAAAATGGGATCAAGCCAAGCCAAGCAAAAGTAGTGGCAGCACTCAAGCCGGCCTACAACCGGCGAGTCAAAAAGCCCTCAAGCCTGGCCAGCGAGCACCGCCGAACCTAAGAAGCTGCATCAGCGCCCTTCAATGACCCGCCCTAGCGACCTCGGAAGGAGGCACGTGGCTCATAGGTGGATATGGACTCGAGCACAATATAACTTTTCAGTTAATTCGAAGGGTATCCTGAGTTAAAATTTATATACATGTTTCACTTTTCAATATTATCGATATGTAATAATTCCTAACATACTTCTTTTAACTCCGCCTAGGGCTGGTCCAAGGAGATAAGAAATAGATCGCCACCCCATGGGCCCCGATCTGAATAAGGTTAGTACAAAATTAGGATTGGGCTTCGAGCCAACCCAGTCTGAAACCCATGGATATCGGGCCATTTTAAGTAAGCGGATATAATGTCAGTCGTTCGATCTTCTAAAGGAAGGTCAGACGATGAAATCTGCATCCTGCATCTTATTCTTTTTTTTAACTTTCAGGCTCTTGATTGGACACGAACATTGACATGGACATCAGGTCCAAGCAATGGATGAATCAAGAGTAAGAAGCAGATGAGGCCACTAACGTAGCAAGGGTTGGTACACCACTTATGAATGGGCCCACAGGTGTGATTTAATTACAGCCATTAATGCATTCTTACGGAGATTGAATGATCGGGGTCCAAATAGATCTTTCGTCACCCAGATCATCATCCCCGTTGGCCAGACGGTGAAGGCTAGCAACAAGGAGGGGGACTACATGGCAGTCCGACGGCTATAAACTTGGATTGGAAACAAGTGACTGAAGGGTCAAGAGAACTTCTCTCTCAACCCTACAAACTTGATTTTGGAGGCTTAACACCCCATCTTACTGTATGAGATGCAAAAATAGTGGGATACCCATTCCAGCAGCAAGACAAGTGAGAGGGGAAATGTGACACTTATTTCAATAACTCTAAATCTCTGATAATTGTTGAAATTTTATAGAGGATATCAAATTTTATTTTTCTTGAATGTTTTATATGTAATGAGCATATGATTCTGGGATTATTTATCTTTTGAGTGCCTATTTGTCCTCCTATTTATCCAGCCCTTGATCATTAAATCTAGATTTTCCTAAATGGCAAATGTTCAACCAAAGGTTAGAAGGACAGCGAAAGAGCTTGCTATGCAAGCAGCAAGGGACGGCAAAATAGAGACAAATATTGTCTTGACATCTTCACCTCCTACGAGCGTATTTGGATGCCCTAGTAATCAACTTCGGTGAACAATAGGGGACCATTGTAGGGCACCGACCTTTGAGGAATATCTAATACTCAGAGAAAGATCACATAAAAGCCTTCATGGAGAAGAGAGGAGTGTAGATGTCTCGAACAAAGAATTAAGGAGGAAGGAAGAGGGAAACAACAAATTAGTAGAAGAAAATATCCGATCTTTACATGACTGTAGTACTCTTCCTATATCTTTAGAGGTAGCATCTAATGATCGTGAGCTTGTTAGAAGAAATTATGATGATGCTGCCATAGATTTATCTATGGAAATTGGAAATCAAGTCCCCACTCAACCCATATACTCTAAGGTTAATAGTTTTCCTAAGATCTCTAGTGTGTCTAACCTTAATACACAAGCTCCTATAGATCCCACAATCATAACAGTGCTATCACTAATGAAGGATAAAATGGTGAGGTTACATGAAAGAATTAGAAAAGATGGACAACTCTAGACTCACAGAGCCTATTAGGGAAGTGAGTAGGGAGAAGGAGCCTTTATCCCAACTTCCCTCAATTCTATCTGAAAGTTCAGACGTGGAGGTATCTAAAGTTAGTCTAGAGTTGAAGAGGACTAGAGAGCCAAAGGACCCTAGAATATTATGAGAGATTGGAGGAAGTAGATTCCATAATGTGCTTATAGATCTAAGGTCAAACCATAGTATCATCCCTTCAACTGACTTTGAGCGACACCCTATAGGTAAGCTGATGCCATCTTCCCAAATCATATGCTTTGATGATGGGAGTCATATCACTTCTAGCGGCCAAATCACCAAGGCATGTGTTGATATTAATGGATGTCGATTTAGATCTGATTTTTTCATCTTAGAGGGAACAACAAAAAAGGCACCCATTGTTTTACAGAGATCTTTTTTAAAATCAGCAAAAGCGATTATAGACATAGAGGATAGGGAAGTTATCCTTATAGAAAATGATAAGAAAATTACCCTTGAGCTAGCTGACCCCTCTACGAGTAGCAGTGGACAATTTAGGGTAGAGGTTTAGGAAATCTCTAAAGAGAATATTAAGAAGGACAATCATGCCTCGAAGAACACTTCCGTCCTCAAAAAGAAAGTTTCAACATCACCACCTACTAGTTCGGTTACCCAAACTTATTGTAAACCCTCATGTTTGCACTCCCAAATAGGAATCTTAGCCTTGCAGATAGTTAATCAGAACTTAAAGGACAGTATCAAGGCATTACGAGAGGAAAAGTGTGAAATGAGAAGGATCATAGAGAAATGTAGGTTGGAGAATGAAACTTTGCATCAAGAGATTGCTGATATTCCTTCAACCTCCATGCCAAAGAGGACGAACAACATAACACAAAATAATAGAAGGAAAAACCCTGGCATGAAGAGGATGTATGTGGACAGGAGGAATCATCAAGGGAACAATCAAATGCGTGAGCAAATGAAATGGACTCCTAGGCGATCAACTTTTATGAGGCCCAAGGTCATACTGACCCCAAAGGGGGGGGGGCACCAAGTATGGATTCCTAAATCCATCTTAGAGCCCTTTAAGGCATTATCACCAAAGGCATTATGGATCCCTAAATCTGTACTAGAACCATTTGTTTGACTCCTTTGAGATTTCACTTTTTTATCTTTAATAATCTTGTTCGTTTGAGTGTTTTGTGCATTTTTATTTCTTTGTTTTTTTGTTTCCCTTCATGAATGGCCTTGTATCCTCAATTCTCACTTATAGGATCCCCAAATGCGACATTACTTATTTAAGATTTTTATATCAATCATCCCAACGGCGAGCCACCACGTCCATCCTCACTATTTGCCATTCTCTCCCTCAATTTTCCTTTTGGTTATTTTATTAGTTATGCATTGAGGACCATGATTGTTCTAGTAGGGAGGGGAGCTAGTTCATTTTATATGGCAAACGGTGACTTATGCAGTTAATTTTGATGAATATTACATGAATTGAACCTGCTTATAACCATAATTAACATGCCTATACATGATTCAAAAATTTTCATCCATTGGTTTGGGAACATGAGTAGAGAAGTAAGCTCCTAGAGCACATCAAGAGCATGTTAGATGTATAACATTGTGTGATTTTGAGCAATGTGGGTTCAATTTCAAATTGGAGAAGGTGTCTAATGGTTGATTAGATGATGGAAAGTCTAAGTGTAGAAGCTCTATGCTCTAAAGGTAGAGTGATGAGTAAATTGAGGTCCCCCATTCCATTAGCTCAAAATAACCGATCTCACTTATGTATTTTGTCTCGCCATTAGTCCACTCTTATTATAGGAGTGAGCCATTTTCCAAGTCATATGCACAGAATACACCATCTTCCACTACTTCATTGTTCCACACACTTCACATCCTACCCATCATCAGTCCGCTTCCACTACCGAGGATACACTTATCTCCCAAGTATGTCTATCTTCCTTTCCATGGTATCAATCCGATATTGCCTCTTTGCCTCTTTTTCTGTCCATGATTCACTCTGCATAATCTCAATCTTATTCTTCTGTCCCTTCTATCTTGAACAATGTGATTGTCATGTCATTCATGCTAGTTGTGATAACATGTTTAGAAACTGCTTATAGGATGGAAGGTGTTTTTTTTTTGTCATGCCCCTCTACTATTAAAAAAAAAGAGGAAAAAGAAGGAAAAAAAAGAAGAATAAGAAGGAAAAAAAGAAGAAGAAGAAGAAAAAAGAACATATATTGAGAAAAAAGGAACAAAAAAGAGAGAAGAAGGGGTTTTGGCATGTATGAATTTCTTATGTTAGTATTCCATTTATGGCCATATTGGTCACATCTTTTCTATCTCCCCCACTTCTTCTAAAATCTTGGGAGTAGGTTATATTAGGTAGCACCACATCCCGTGACCATACATTCATCCCATTGTTAACACCTACCCCATTCCCTTCACGAGACTTCCATTTTTCCTATCACAATTCTGATGATTTTGCCATATATTCTTCTTTATCTTCCATATTCTGTGTTCAAGCGGAGGAGGAAATTGGCTTCTTCTATTCCTGGGTAGGAGAAAAGCTAATGGAGAGATAAGTACTAGGTGGCCACCACACTGTGAGAGAGTGATCTTGCTTGTGAGAGATGTGAGGCCAGTATCAAATGAGTGCAGCGAGATTACCTTAGGAGTATAGCGTCATACCTAGTGACAACTACACTCCCTTTTCATCTACTTAGGCATCCAAACCAAGGAGAAAGGAATCCACATTCCTGAAAAGGTCGAAACTCAAGTTGTCACTTAATGTTTCATCTCAGATTGTGATTGGTATGTCTACCATTTCTACGCTTGTTTTTTTTCACTTAACTGGATGAAAAATGAAAATTTGGCAAACTACTTAGATTTTGCTAAGGGACTAACAATGCTTAAGTAGGGGGGTAAATGATAACACCCTAGATTCGGTATTTATTTCAAGCAATTAGCACAATTTTATGCATTTAAAGAGTTTAAAATGTGGTTGTTATCATATATTTAAATGTAATTAATGTTTCCAAGAGATTTCTGATTTTTCCCTAATTTTCTGTTAATTTTATGAATTTTCTGGGATTTATTTATGTTTGGAATAATTATTTTAAATGAAAATGGCAGTTTAAAATTTAATTTTGAGGTTAATTAGTGTGGGGATGAATTACTGAATTTTTTAGAATTTCCTGGAATTTCTAGGGTTTCTAGGATTTTATTGGATTTTTTCTGGGATTTTATTTGATGAAAAAAGGAATTTTTAAAGAAGAAAAGGATATATTTAGAAGGAGAAAATGAGTTTTAAAGTAATTTTCAAACTTCCAGGGAATACATGTTCCAATTATACCCCTATAACAGCTGTCAGTCGTGGTTGTAAGAAATTAAAATAGTTTCAGGGTTTTAATGCAGTAAATCTTGATTTATTTGATGGTTTTAAGGAAAAATGGAGGAGACATAAAGCGAAAAGTATATATGCATAATTGTTTTTCTGACGGCATCATTTTGTGCGTGTGTATTTATACAAGGGCTGTTTTTCAAAATTCTAGGACATTCTCTCTTCGGGAGGTAAGTTCACCTCCTGTGCTGTGCATAAAGCGCATGCACGGGAGATGACGTGGCACTCCGTGATTGGGTCAAAGTATGAAGGGTGCACATGTAAATGAAAATTGCCACATATTATGTTTATTTTTGTTGTTTATTCTTTACTTTTGATTTCAGGACAGGGGGTATGTGGCACCACGAGATTGAACTCAATTTTTAAAGTTTAAATGGGTCGGCCAATCAGGGAATGACACGACATTGCATGTATAAAATAAAATAAATTAAATAAATAGAAATTGATCCAACGACTACGTGGTCAATCTGCATTTATTAATAACTTTTGATCCTGAAGTCTGATTCAGATGATTTTTTATGGATTTCCTCGTCTTAACCTCCTCTATCTATCTGTACAACTGTATCATTCAGATCCATAGTATATTGATGGATAAAAATTAATTACTGAACAGGGGTAAAATGGTAATTTTTACCATCTAACCTAAGTATAAAAGCCAAATTTCAAGAGGAGGGGGTCATTCTAGATGGTGCTCCATCACAGCTGCAAGACAGAGAGGAACTCCAGCTTGGATCAACCTGTTTGGTACCTTTTTCTTCATTACATTTGAATTTTAGTGTACTTTGGATGATGTTTTAATTGAGTTTCTTCATCGTTCTTCTTGAACTTGGTCTGAAGTTCTAAACCGCTAGGTTTGAGTCTTTTTTGACATATCCTCTTGGGTAGTTGGATCATTAGATTCTAATTCTATTCTGGTTAGGTCCAAAAGGAACCTTTCCTTTAGCTGAACTAAAGGTTGCATTATAAATGTAGATTTCTAGAACTATTGTTTTATTTGTTCTCTTCATTAATGTCTATATCTTATTCTTTTATAGTCTATTGTATGACACATCCACTTTTTGAAATTAAATAAAGTTAATTTTGTGAATCTAAATTAATTTAATATAATCCTATAATTATGAATCGGCGATTCACTGTGCAACTCGTACGTTAATGCTTGAACCCTATTCATTTATTTACTATTTTAACTCATTAGATTTAGCAGGAAGCAATTGACCATAACATAATAAATCAAAAATCTCCAATAAGAAGATAAAAAAAGGTATCCGATGATAGTATTTAGTAAATAAAATAAAGTTTGACTTTATTTTTGGGGGTACAACTCAATTCGAGCGTTAGGAGTTTCCACTACATGAGATTGAGAGGAGAGATTGAGAGATTTACCTATGTATTCCAAGTGCACATTAAAAAAACTATTAAAAAAAGATTTAATTTTTAGGAGATTAAATCACCCCCTTTGGTTATCTAGTAGTGTAGTTATTTTTGAATTATCAAACCTACAAAACCAACCAAAACACAATCAAATTTCCTAATCAATCCCTCTAATTGACTACTTGGTCCTCTAAATTGGATCAAATAATTCAATTTAGAACCCCACATTTCTTCTATTCCTCTCATCTCTCCTACCTCCCTTTCTAAATTCCTCATCTAATTAGGGTGATTTGATCTTCATTGAAGATCAAATTAACTCTAATTAGGGTCAAATTACTCAAGCAGATCATCAAATTGGATTCCTTACTAGCTTCCCTTGGACAATACCTTTAAATTTTATTGTATAAGCCAAAATTGACAACAACAAGGGATCAAATTACTGCAAAAGTTACCCCTATTTTTGGCTTATCACGCATGTAGGCATGGCAGTGGGCTCAGAGGCGAGCGCGGTGGCGAGGTCGATGGTGGCGCAACTAGGTATAGTGACGAGCTCGAAGTCGAGTGCAATAGTGAGGATAGCAACGCAACTAGGCGCGGTGACGGGCTCAGAGGTGAGCGCAGAGACGAGGACAAATGAGGTGCAGCTTGGTGTAGTGATGGGCTTGGAGGCGAGCGCAATGACGAGGACGGCCAAGGCGCAGCTAGGTGCAGTGACTGGCTCAGAGGCAAGCACAGTGACGAGGACGGCCGAGGTACAGCTAGGCGTGGTGATGGGCTCGGAGGTGAGCATAGTGACGAGGACGGCCTAGGCACAACTAGGTGTGGTGACAGGCTCTGAAGCGAGTGCGGTGGCATGGACGGCGGCACAACTAGGCGTGGTGACGGCTTAGAGGCGAGCACAAGGATGAGGATGGTGGCGGTGTAGGTAGGCGCGGCGGCGAAATAGTGGCACAACGTGGTGGTAGATGCAGCCCAGGCAGGCAGCTACGGCTGCGACTGCGCGGTTGCGATTACGACTTCTACACAGGTGCGCGGCTGTGGCTTGGCACACGGCTGCGCAACTGCGTGGTTGTGCGGCTGCGTTGCTGTGTGGCTGTGGCTATGGCAGCATGGCTGCACGGCTACTTGGTTGCTCGGCTGCCCGACTACGGCTGTGCGGCTGCATGGCCGTGGATGACAACTGCGATCACTACGGGCGACTGTGGTCGCTCTGGCAGCGGAGGCCGCTGCAGCAACTGTGATCGTTGCGGAAGGCTGCGACCTACCCTGACGGGTGTGGCCGCTGCGGCGGCTGTGGCAGATTTGGCGGCTATAGCTGCTGTAGCTGCTATGGCAGCTCTGACGGGTGCGGGCACTGTGGCAGAAGTAGCGGCTCTGGCAGTTGCGGTCGCTCCGCCGGCTAAGGCCACTGTGGCAGCTGCGGCAGCTGCGGCCTGCTCCCCTGTGGGCGCGTTGGCGATTGTGGCCGATGTGGGTGGCTGTGATAGCTCTGGCGGCTGCGGCCGTTGCACGCATATGTGGCTGCTTTGGTAGTTGTGACCGCTCAGGTAGGTGGGGTCACTGTAGCCTACGTCGGCGACTAGAGGCACTCTGGTGGCTGCGGCCGTCGTGAGTGGCTGCGACTGCTCTGGCAACGGTGACCACTACGAGCGATTGTGACTGTTGCGGCAGCCGTGGCCACTGCTCACGGTGGCGGCCCCGGGGCAGACAACTACGATTGTGACTTGTGGCTGCGGCCTGGTCCGGTGACGCGGGATGCACTCTGGTGAACCTGCGGACGGCAATGGCGGTGCCGGCTTTGGCGGTGGTGGAGACGGAGGCACTGACGAAGGCAGTGACGGCGCTCCGGCGACGTTACGTTGGAGCCCTAAGTTTCCCCCCTCTTGATGGGTATTTTTGTAAATACCCCAAACTCGAATAGAAGATCATGATCTAATCTGTTATCCAATACTGATACCTGTTCCAATATCAATAGTCTTTACCTCCCCCTCCCTATCGTGACCTCTCTCTCTAGATGTTTTCTCATGGTCTTTTTTGGCTAAAGAAATCATACATCGTCTAGAAGATGACTAGACTGTATGTCTTTATCCCTAAAGTGGACATGTGTCCCATCTTTTGTCTCTTGCTAATGAATGTTAACTCCCTTGCGGAAGTCAGTTGTATTCTTCTATTATATCTGTGAGAGGCACATGCGAACGAGCCTATTGCCAAATAGATACATGCAGAAAGCACATGCAAAATGACAACTAGAGATTCTTGAGGGCTTAATTCATGGAGACGTGTATGTATTGTCGTCCATTAATCGAAGAATACAACTACCCTTGGTTTGGGTGCGAAGCTTTCCAAGAAGCTCTTGGACCTGGGCTTCGGCTGACAAGGCAACGTCTGCAGCTAAGATGTCCCATGCGTCTTTGGCTGTTTGTGCTTCAATTAAGCATCCAATGAATGATTCAGTCATGGATGAGAGCAGGAACACCAGGACGTGGTGATCATAATGCCACCATTCACTTTCAGGATCTTTGGCTTCTGGAGGAGGTTCTGCCAAGATGTGTGACATGAGTCGATGGGATATGAGAGTAGGTATTACCTGAGTTTTCCATATTATGTAGTTTTTCTTGGTGAGCTTTGTTGAAGGAATGATTGTTGCTGAAATTTGTTCCGGTTCAACAGAGATGGCGGGTTTCTTTTGTGACAGTGGAGCAGTTTCTTGTGATGACGAGTCAGAGTATTATTCTTCTTCTTCTTGAAGAAGTTCTTCTCTCACAGTCTCCGGCTTGGGCTCTGATACCATGTTGAGTTGCAGGCTTGATGGAGGAACTCGAGGAAGAGAATGAGCTCTCGAGGAGCTGAACAACACAACTTAACTAAAGGAATGGAAATGTAACAAGAGGATTGAGGTGAAGAAGAAGCGTGAAATGATCGATACAAGAATGCCTGTTTATAGGCGTTGTGCGGCGGTCATTAGGTTAGCGTTAATGCTAATCTAACACCGATATGATGATGGATGTGGTGAGACAAGACGGAGCTGAAGCACGAGGCACCATTGGGCCATGCCAAGACGATGTGTCACTAGGCCGAGGTGTGAGTGGAGTCGAAGTACGAGGCACCATCGGCTCATGCTGTGGCGTCGATGCGTGAGCAGATGGAGACGTGTCTGCCGAGGAAGAAGATTTAGAGGATTTTGTCATCATTGTAGTCTTATCTTTAATACCTTCTCCCTCTCTCTCTTTTGTCACTTCCTTATCTCTCTTCTCTTCTCTCCTCTCTCTCTCTCTCGCTCTCTCTCTCTCTTGTCGCTCTGTTCTCCCTCTCTCTTGTCGCTCCCGTCCCCCTCTCTCTCATTGGCTCTCCTCTCTTTCGTTGCTCCCTTTTGTCAGTTGTCACTCCCTTCTCCCTCTCTCTCACTGTTCTCCTCTCTTTTGTTGCTCCCTTCTCTCTCTTTTATATTCTTTCTCTCTCTCTCTCTCTCTCTTATAGTTACTTCTCCCTCTTTCTCGTTGCTATCTGTTTGAAATTAAATAGAGGGATGACAGAAGTATAAGCCAAAATTAGAGAATGTTCTTCTATGTATCAATATGTTAAAATGTACATGTATTTATAACACAGGATGTCCCCTCAACTTAATGCGATGAATCTAAGAAATTCAAACTACGTCCAAAGCAATCTTCAACATAATCATGATGAGCGACACTTGGTCAAGTTATGGGTGAGATGCGTAGTGTTAGGCGGTGGCATGTCAGGTGTCTTTAGTAGACCCCAACAAACTCAGGCCTGGTTGAAGGTTGAATCTGGATATGAGCAGGCTGAAATGACTACATGCTAGACGCTTGCCAAGGATATCAGCAATTTGATCACTTGAAAAAATAAAATAAACCTGCAAAGAGAGCCTTGAGACACACATTCGCGTACAAATTGATAATTAAAATTTTTAATGTGCTATTTATGATCATAAAGTACCAGAGTTTTGTTCAGATAAGTGGCACCGAGATTGGCACACCACAAGGTGGAAGTTAAATTAGTGTTAGTGTGAAGTTCTTGAAGAAGGGTGATGCAACATGACGAGGCCGGGATCGAGGGCTCGTGTTGCAACACAAGAGGCACTCGGATACCCTACCAATGTCACTCGGACGTGATATCATGATGCAGGTTTTTGGAAACAATCAGAAGTATTCCCCCACTCTATTGCTGATCTAAGGTAACGACCTGGGAGTATCCCGAGCGTAGCTCGTGTGGAATGACTCCCAATGACCCGATAGATTGACGGGAACGACTATGGCTGGACCCACGACAGAAGTGCTTCTTCCACACGCGGGATGGCAGCTAGCGATTCCATGGGCAGGGATGCGCGACCTGGAAAGCACAGGGAACAACCTCACAGGAACAAGATTAACTTCAAAATTATCTTCACTGCCCCTCAATTGGGGGTCGCTTCCCCTTTTTTAATAGGTAAGGGTTGCCCCAGTAGCAGGCCCGTAACTAGGGGGTTCCACCAAATTAAGGGTGTTTTCCCCTAATCAGGTCCAACTAAGGTCCAAAAAGATGGGAGGGGCCGAAAAACAGGGAGGCCCTCCCTAATTAAACAAAAACATAGTGTCATGCATGAAACGAAAATGCAATAAAAGGAAAAGTCTTCGGGGGATCGCCTTCAAGCCGTGTACTTGAATTCTGGGTCCATCGCGTCGGCTCTAGCTCCTCAACGCGGTTGTTCACATACGGCTTCGGGCTCATCTCGTGCTTCGGCTTGATCTCCAGGATGGTTTCCCATCGAAGAGGCTTTATCCATATAAGCTCATTAGTAGCATTTGCTATAGCCTTGTATTCTGCTTATGTGGTGGAGTGGGTGACAATGGTCTGCTTTTTGGATGCCCAACTAATGAGATTGTGGCCGAAAAAGATTACAAAGCCAGTTGTAGATTTTTTATCAATAGGGCCACTGCCCAGTCCGCGTCATTGAAGATATCAAGCGTGTTTGATGAATTATTGTAAAATTGTAGAGAATAATGAAAGGTACCCTTTATATAACAAAGAAGTTGTTTTAGATATCTCCAATGACATGGCTAAGGATCATGCATAGATTCACATGCCTTATTAACAGCAAATGCAATGTCAGGATGCGTTATAGTTAAGTATTTTAGAATACCAACAATTCTACAATAGGCAGTGCGATCACATTCGAGATGTGATTAACTTTCCCTTTGATTTTGAGATGTCAAAAAATTGTAGAATGGAGTGTTGACTGGTTTGCAATCAGCCATGTTTGTCATCCTAAGTATTTTGATTGCATATTGTTCTTGAGATAAGGAAAGGCCTAAGTATTTTGTCGAAGTTGAATACTAAGAAAGCTTTTGGCCAATCCCAGTTCACGTATGACAAACTGTGCACTTAGAGCTTCATGGTCTGAAAAATTCTGTTCAATTTTGGACTGGGGATTAAATTATCATCTACATAAACAATACTATATTTTGGCTCCTTGTTAGTTAGTTTAAAAAATAATTAGGAACCGGTGCGAGACCCTGTAAAACCATGAATAGAAAAGAATGAACTTAATTTTTGGAACCAAGCTCAAGGAGCTTGTTTCAGTCCGTATAATGACTTACGAATACGATAGACATAATGAGAATGTTGAGTGGACACAAAACCAGGTGGTTGGCACATGTAAATTGTTTCAGCTAGATCATTGTGAAGAAAGACATTAGAGATGTCCAATTGATGAATGTGCTAAGTGTGACTTGCAATAAGCAAAAGAAGTATGCAAAGTGATGCCATTTTCAAAATGGAACTATAGGTTTCATGATAATCAATACCTGGGTTTTGACTGAAGCCTTCGCCGACTAGGTGCATCTATCAAGAGATCTGTCTGGTTGCAGCTTTGTGCGAAACACCCATTTGCATCCAAACAGCTTTATGTCGGACGGTGGAACAACAAGATCCCATGTGTGATTATTAAGAGAAGCAGAATATTATTCATACATGGCTTCATGCGAAAGAGGATCTTGGAGAGCAGAGTCTATATTCGTAGGTTCTATTGGAATGGTGGATGCTATATGACATGATGGAAGTCGGTATCTCGTAGAGTGTGATACAACTCATAAATTTTTCAACATCATTTAGGAGGTGTTGAGATACGTGGTGTTGTTTGAATTGGGGTCTCTGGTATGATTCTATCTGGCAAAGGAGTTCAGGTGAAGGAGATGTTGTACTGGACAACCCTTCTTCTAGTGGTCGTGATTGAGAATCAATATGATACAATAATTCATCTGTGGTAGATAATGGGTTGGATGTGGACCAAGGTGATGTAATGGTAGGGTTTGGTTGACTGATAGATAGAGGTGCTACAAAGGTGTTGATGGATAAAAATGGGTTGATGGGGGACCATCCACCCTTAAAGGCATATCGTCTATGTTTTTTTTTGCATGCGCGTGTATCCGTTTATTTTTCCCTAATTTGGGCCCTCTAAACTTTTTGGGACTTCTTTTCCTTTTTCTAAAGGGCAAGGCCCATGTTTCCCATATAAGAGGGGGGTGCCCATCGTGAAAAAATAGCCAAGTGAAAAATAAAAAAGCAAAAATGTAGTCGTTTAGTATTTTTGGGTTATTTTTATGAGTTTTTTTAGTTTTTAGTGTGTGAGAAAATTACAGAAGTGCCCCTTAAGAAGGGGAAAGTTAGGGCATCCATGGTATTGTCACTGGAGCGCCACTGCCACCTTCACCGCTGCCGGTGTATCTGCCACCAGCATCGCGCTACCGCCGCGAGCAACAGGCACCACCGTGAGCAACGGCCGCCACCAGTAGCAATGGCCAAGCCTCCCATAGTGGCCGCAGCTGCCCGCAGCCGCTCGCAGCGGTCACGGGTGCCGCAACAACCACATCTACTCGTAGCGGCCGTAGTCGCTCATAGCAGTCCCAGCTTCCAGAGCGACCGTAGCCGCAGGAGCAGGCCGTAGGTGGAAGAGCGACCACAGCCGCTGGAGCAGGCCGTAGTTGCCAAAGCGATCGCAGCCGCTGGAGCAGGCCACAGCCACCGGAGCGATTGCAGCTGCCCGTAGCGGCCGCAGCCGCTATAGCCGGCACAGCCACCGGAGCTGGCACAGCCGCTGTAGCAGCCATAACCGCTAGAACAGGCCGCAGCCTTTCGCAGCAATGGCAGCCGCCGTAGCAACATCAATCGCCAGAGCGGCCGTAGGCTTTGTAGTAGCCGTAGTCATCGTCCATGGCTGCGCAGCCGTAGCCAAGCAAACGTGCAGCCACCCTCCGTAGTCATGCAGCTACAGAGCGCACCGGTGCAACCGCAAGCCACGCAGCCCTACAACCGCAGCCACAGTCGCGCAGTCACGCAGCCGCGTAGCCATCAGCCGTGCAGTCGTGCAGCGAACCCGCAATCGCGCTGCCACATACCCTTGTAGTAGCCACAGCTGTGCAGCCAATCGGCAGCCACAGCCACGCAGCCGCGTAGTCGCTGAGCCATGTAGGAGCCGCAACCACAACTACACAGCCGCACCCACCTGCCTTGGCTGCATCTACCATGATGTTGTGTCGCTATGCTGTCCTCGCACATACCTGCGGTGTCACCGTCCTCATCACCGCGCTCGCCTTAGAGTCACTACTGCGCCTACATGCGCTACCGCCGTCTATGCCACCGTGCTCACCTCCCAGCTGCGCCACCATCCTTCTCACTCCGCTTGCCTCTCAGCCGTTGCCGCGCTTACATGCGTTGCACTTGTCCTTGTCATTGCGCTCGCCTCCGAGCCGTCACTGCGCCTAGCTGTGCCGCCACCATCCTTGCCATTGCACAGGCCTCCGAGCCCGCTACTGATAGGGGACCATCTCAACACCAAGATGGAACGACGCCTGCAACTGCACCGAGCCACACGAGCCGACGCCCGTGATGCGTTGTTCAAGTACTCCGCATGAAGAGGAAACCTCATCTGTTTTCGTTTATTTATTTTCCTATTTTTGTTGTAATTTTCTTCGCCAAGTTCTGGACTGGGCCTCTTGTGTGTTGACCTCATCCATTTCAAACATTTATTTTCATCCTTTGAGGGAAGTGCTCGTCTAGAGACGGTTCCCTCAAGTTACGCCCAATTGGCCATGCCCTTAGCCCAATATAAGGACGACATGCCCAAGAGGACGGACAGACTTGAGATTTGTTTTTTTCACTTTAGTTTCCAGCCTGAGAGGGAGTTTTATAGCCTTAGTCATTGTCGCTAGAACCTGGGATCGTGGCCGCTTCTCCACGACGAGATCACTGTGGACGTCACCTTACCTGGTGGTATTATAGTTTCGTTCTTACCATCAAGATTGCTCGTTCTTGGTGTTGTTGTGTGATCAAGAAAGGCCAAAGAAGGGCCATTCTTGGAAGTTCTTGGAGTTTGGTTCACCCTTCTTCACTGGTGCCATCGATACCATTGCCGCTGTCGCCGTCACTCCCACTTATGTTGCCGGCATCTCCTTCTTGTCGCCGCCCCGTCGCTCAGCAGCCTCCTTCCCCGCACGATCGCGCCCGTGCCCCTGCACGGTAGTGCTCGCCCACCCGCAAGTCCACACACCGTGCTCCGCGTGCCCGCGCGCCTGCCCAATCATACTGTGTGCTCGCGCCCCGGCATGCCACGCTCCCGCATGTCTGCACGCGTCGTGCTCGTGCTCTGCGTGCCGGCACACCCACAAGACCGCACCATGCCCCAGCACAGCCCCACTTGTCTCTGCGAGTCCGCATGCCGTGCTCTTGAGTGCCCGCGCACTTGCTCGGCTGCCCGCGCGCTTGCCACCCCTTGCACTCCCGCTCTGGCGCCCCCGCGCACCCGCATTCATCGTGCCCGTGCTCCACGAGTCTGTGTCCCACTCCCCTGCTTGGATTGCCATTGTGACACTCCCGGGTCCCCAGCACGCGCGCCATCGTCTATCTCTACCAGCCTGGTGAATACAGTGCCACTCCCCGCAAGGTTCAGTGGATCCCCTTTGCATTCACAATTCATCACATTTCTTATAGTATCCGTCACACTATTTTCTGCACCTGGAGAGTTAGGATCCTACATTTTGACCCGAATATTACACCCTTAGTGAGAGGCAGTTTATAATCTTTGTTGATCACGCTAGTTAATTACTTGTGGGATTGGACGCCGTTGGGTAGTGTTACTACTTCTCATCTCAAGAATCTAATTGGTCTTACGAGACGTCAGAAAGTCGATTGTGCCAATCGAACTTCATCAGCATAACTGATCTTCTTACTTTGTTGGTTAGTTTGCTGAACTCGTCTTTCTTTCTCAAAACTGCATTACGTCATCTATAAATCACGTGCATCGTCATCGTCTATTGTGGTGTAAAATGTGCCGATCGATCCTGGCTGATAGCATTTTACATCACCTGCCGTGTCTAACTGCACCACACATGCGCCTAGGGTTACCTAGAGGAGTTTCGAGGAGAGCAATCGTCGGACAATCTGCCGCCGCCACTTCACTGCCACGAAGTACAAGCTGCCGTAGGATGAACCGTCGCCGCCATTTCCTACCTCTGTCTGCCAATAGTTAGCTTACAACCCTACAAGCGATGCTAGACATCATTGTCACCAACGTTCGATAGTACCTAGATGCAGCCACCCGAAGTCGCTGCGCCTTTACGCTTTCCTATGCCCGCCGCTACAGTCTCCTAGAGAAGCTTCAAAGGAGACGATCGCCGCTAGTTCACTGCCGCGAAGTACATGCTGCCGTAGGATATACAACTGCCGCTCTGCACCACCGACGCCTGTCTTTGTTGCCTGTAGCTTGCCGTAACCGAGGCTCAATTCGTCACCGTTACCAATGCGACTGTCCTGCGTTGCCGCTATGCTAATTAGCCCTCCTCCTCTTGTGGTATAACACGAGCTGTTCTATCCTGGCGCGTCGTGTTACATCACGGGTATACATTTTCATTAAAAACAATATCTCTAGAAATAAGAATTCAATTTCTATGAAGATTGAGGCATCTGTACCCGTGGTGGCGAGAGCTGTAGCCTAGAAACACGCACCATTCGGATCAAGAGCTCAGCATATGGCCTGAGATTGGGAAAACACAGGCATCCGAAACTCTTAAGAAAGGACTAGACTGGAGGTTGATTATATAATACCTCGAAGGACTCAAACTGTAGTTGTGCCATAGGGAGCCAATTGATGACATATGCTGCAATTGCTATGGCTTCATCCCAGTACCTCAAGGCAATGTCTGCATGCTGCATCATTGAAAGAGCAATTTTAGTGATATGTCGATGCTGGCATTCCGCTACTCCATTTTGTTGGTGAGCATGGGGACATGAGCTGCGATGTTGAATGCCTTCCCTCCGTAGATCTTGGTTTAGAGACATGTATTCTCCGCCCCAGTCTGATTGGAGAGATTGTGGTATCTCAATAGAGGAACAACCTAACCCATGACAGGTAATACAAAAATCTTTCATTACCTGGGTAGTACTAAGACTGGTATAGTTTGTTTTGGAGATGGGACAGTTATTCAGTATGAAGGGAAAGGTACAATTGAGGTAAAATGTGCAAGTGGAAAAATTCTGAGTCTGGATAAGGTATTATACACACCTACCTTGAAGGTGAACATACTCAGTCTTGGAGTATTTGATGACAAGGGATATCAGATCAACATGAAGAATGGCACTCTTCATGTCTACGACACTTCAAGAGCTCTTTTGGCCAAAGTAAGCAAAACAGTAGGTAAACTCGATCCCATTAACTTGATAATTTTAGAAACCTGTTTATTTTCTGAGGCAGAAAAATGAGCTTCCTTGTGGCATCAAAGATCTATCACCAAAGCCATCTCACATTGCACGTCTAAAAAGAAGATGATCTGTGGGCTACTGATAAGTTGCAAATTATAATGTTAAATTGATGAATATTACATACATATGTGTGTTTTACTAGCCATATTTGCATGTTATCATAATTAAATGGACATAAATGACTTGCACTATAGTTTTATGATTATTTTTAATTTTTAGTATTTTCTACATGACATTTAACCTAAGTGCATTGAATAATTATTTTTTGTAGGGCATTGTCTTCCGAAATCGACATCATCTTCCTCTCCCTCTCCAACCCCACCAAAACCTCCGGCCTCAGCACCGGCCACGCCTCTGACCTCTCCTCCTTTGAGACCGCCGCCCGCCTCATCTCCCACATCTCCTCCTCACTCAAGATCATCGTCGAGCGCTCCACCATCCCCGTTAAGACCACCTCCACTATAGAGAGAATCCTTAGCCAGAACCGCAACGGAGGGAGCTTTGACGTGGTCTCCGACCCTGAATTCATGCCCAAGGGCTCTGCCATGGACAACCTCCTCGCCCCTGCCAGAGTTCTCATCGGCAGCTATGACACCTCCCCAAGCCAAAGAGCTGTCCACGCGCTCAAGAACCTCTACCTTAACTGGGTCCCCGCTGTGAAGATCGTCACCACGGATCTCTTCTCCATCGCGCTCGCCAAGATTGCTTCCAATACCTTCCTTGTGCAGAGGGTCTCCTCCATCAATGCCATGGCTGCGCTTTGCGAGGCCATGCAGATGCGGGCTAGGTCGTCATCGCAGCCGAGCTTGGCGATTGCGCAGACGTCAGCTTCAGTGGGCCCTGCTTTGAGAAGGACCTCCTCGGCCTCGTCTACCTCTGCAAGCGCCATGACCTGTGCGAGGCGGCCGAGTATTGGCGCCAAGTTATGGCCATGAACGAGCACCATAAGAGCCGCTTAGTGAGGCGCGTGGTGTCAGCCTTGTTTAACACTATGGAGGGGAAGAGGGTGGCCGTGCTGGGGTTCACATTTAAGAAGGATATGGGCAAGGTGAGGAGTTCGCCGGTGGTGAGCATTTGTGAAAGGTTGGTGGCAGAGGGTGCGGCGGTGGTGGTATACGATCTGTTGGTGGCGGAGGAGCAGATAGTCGCGGAGGTGGCGGGGGTGGAGGGGACGGAGGACGCGTATGAAGCGGTGAGCAATTATGAAGGGTTCGTGGCAGAGGGCACTACAGTGGCGGTATACAATCCGCTGGTGGCGGAGGAGCAGATAGTGGTGGAGGTGGAGGAGGACACGTATGAAGCGGCAAGCATTTGTGAAGGGTTGGTGGTGGAGGGCGCGGCGGTGGCGGTGTACGAACCACTAGTGGCGGAGGTGGAGGTGGCGGAGGACGTGTATGAAGCGGTGAGGGGAGCGCATTCGGTGTGTGTTTTTATGGAGTAGAAGGAGTTCAGGGGGATGGATTATCGGAGGATATTCGAGGGGATGATGAAGCCGGGGTTTGTTTTTTGCATAAGTCTAAAAGCTCAAACAACGACATACTTTACACACTAGTTTTAGGCTTATCAGGTGCCAACTATCAGCATTCTAGAAGAATCCTGCAAAAGCTGTATCATTGGGCAGCAAATTCGAAAGCCATTCCCAACTTCCAGAGATAAAACATCACAAAAGCCACTAGATCTGGTTTATGCAGACATTTGTGGCCCAATATCTCCAGTTTTATTAGGACGAAACATGTATTTCTTTCTAATTGTTGATGATTTCTTAAAGTTAATATGGGTTTCCATGTTAAAGAACAAGTCAGATGTTTTTGGAGCTTATAAGAAGTTTCAAGCACTAGCAGAAAATGAGAAATATTTTGAGGTCAAATGTTAAAGGATAGATAGAGGTTGAGATTTTTTGTCAAAAGAATTCAAATCCTTTTGTGATGCAGAAGGAATCAAGAGGCCATTCACTGCACCATATACTCCACAACACACCGGAGTAGTAGAATGGAGAAATAGGACTATCTTGTCCTTGGTACAAATCGTGCTAAAAAACAAGAAGCTACCTCTTGAATTATGGGCTGAAGCAATTAGTCATGGAAATATATGTGATCGGCAAGCCAATCACACATTCCACATATCGTTCCATGTTCATTAATACAACATATTCATTATAGTGCACGTGTGATGCTTATAATGAAGTCCGTGAATACATGATCAGACTTAGTGAATTATGATGAGATCATAATATGGAGGTCATTAGTCTTTAAGCGTGTGTTCTAAACATTCCTATTCAACGAATACACGAGAAGGACATCAAAGTATCTAGAGAGAATAACACTATCTAGCCTCACTCATATGATGATTATGGCCGGTCATGTAGCCATTAGTGTAGAGACACTAAGGATATATTGTGGGTGTTGTTTAGTGGAAAGAGTTCACTGAATTAATCCATACAAATCCCTAAATGGTATTATACCAGACTATCAATCAGGTCAATTCACGTCACAGTTGTGTAAGTGGTCCTTAGCCCTAAGACACCAAAGACGTCTTGTGGATGGACGGTTGTACTTTGACAATGGCCAACTAGTCTCTAATCATGGGATTCTAAACGGTCTTAGCTTGGGCACGTCAAGAAGTTCACGAAGACGATTGAGTGGTCAAGATGTGATTGTCCACCCTTGGTATAAGAGGGGACAGTGATAAGTCCAAAATAAGTCATGTAATTATACATATTTCAAGGGCATTTTGGGACAATTTCATGTGTATTTTGCCCAATTTTATGAAATATTGAACTTCATGCACTAAATAGAGTAAATGATCAAATAATGCATCTAAAGATCATTTTTATACATTTTCAATATTTCCTAGTTAACATATACATTTAAGACTTGTTTAATTTTCTAATGTGCTATTTAGTATCGTGTTTATGAAAGTGCAGGTGTAGAGCCTGTATTGAATTTGAAGAAACAAATAGATAAGATTTAATGAAAAAGAAAGAGATACAGAAATGAGTTCTCAATGAGCTAGCTGAGGAGCAGACCAAGCATCGGACCTCAAGCCAACAGCCAGACCAGCGAGCGCACAACACTCAAGCTGGCTCAGTCGCCAGCAAAGCCGGTGCACAAGGAGTTTGAGACGTAGGCACAAATTGAACCCAGCACAGGCTCACAACGACCGCACAAGAGAGGTATGAATTTCATTTTAATTAAATTACTATAAACCGTGACAATTTATATGCTGCATCGTCTACTAAAACTTTCCAATATGGGATGTAAATCCCATTGTTATTTTATTTGGATCAGGCCGGCCATAGAGCGAGAATATGATCGCGGCCCAACGAGCCGTGAACTCAAGGAAATATGAAGAGAAGAAGACCAGCCTTCAAGCCAAACTGGCCCGAAGCCCGTGTCTTTTCGGGCCAATTTAAAAAGGGCGGATATGATCTCACCCGTTCGATCTTCATAAGGGAGATCAGACAGTCAGATCTATCCACGTTTATCATATTTTTCTTCCTTTTTTTTTTGGCTCACACGGATCACGGGACCCGGCGTGTGGACAAATGAGAAGATAGAGAGATGATGGGGTGGCTGACGGGGCTTGCTGATGTGGCGGCAGAATCAGATGAAGGATTTCTAATGGCCAGGGGCATTTTGGTCAACCCTTGCCCTTGGCCGTCAAAGCCTCGGTCGGAGGCCGTTCTCGGCCGGTGCGAGGGACCAGAAGGAATCCAACGGCCGGGGAGGACCCCCAAGACCATTCCTCTCCATCGGATGGCCTGGGAAGTCCCCCCCAAGCCGTTGAAGAGGTCCCAAAGGCCCCCGATTTGGACATCTCCGGCCGCAGGACAAGAGGGACGGCAGAGGACTCTCGTAGGTGATCCAAGGGCTGGTGAGGCACCGTGACACACCTTAAACATCTCAAAGGACTCTCGAGAAGATCTCGAAGGTTAGAGCATCGTCGAGTTGCACCTGAACAGATGAGGAGAGAAGGAGAACGACTAAACAAAAGCTCGGCAGTGACGACCAGCGCCGCCACTCCTGATCTCAACATCAGGGCGTTTGGTGAGATCTGATCATCGTAGATTATCCCTCATACATCCATTTTGATCTTAGCGGAAAGTTTCACCAAATATTTCACCATATAGTGCATTTACGATTGATTTTGATTCGCGGATTTCATTGTGGCATTTCATCGAACACCTAGCGCGTTCGATCAATGTTCTTTGATTTAACTAAGTTCTACGCTAATAAACCTTATAAAAATAATAGAACATATTCCATCTTCTTTTGGGCATTCTGTCGAACACGGGCATTTGACAGAATCAACCCTTTAATCTCTTCTCACTTACTACTCAAAATCTATCGGGCATTCTGTCGAACAGCTCACGGGTGTTCGACAGAAACACCCTCTTCTCTTTATAAAATCTATATAAAACATATAAAAAAACTTACTAGTAAATAAGTATTATATAAATATATTTTCTTCTACACCCCTTATGGGCATTTCGTCGAACACCTCTTGGGTATTCGACTAAAACGACCCAATATTCTTCAATTCGAATACAAATAAACATATAGACTATATAAAAATCTTATAAATAGTACATTAACTCCTATTTCAACTCTGTTTGAGCATTTGGTCGAACACCTATTAGGTGTTCAACTAAATCGAGCCTTATAATCTCAGAAGTCAAAATTAAACTGCCATAAAAATATTTAGAAATATAAAGACATCTAAAATACCTATAGTAGTTCTGTACTAAATATTTTGGTTATATAAGTGGTATCTTAATAAGTATAGGTGATCTCACACTACTATACTTACTTCTTAATTACTACAATTAATCTTTTATTCCCTTTTAATAGCTCTATATACACATTTAACCTCTTACTTAGTTTATTAGAGTTAGACAATTACTTCACTCTCTCTTAAAATACGTATCTAACTTCTACTTATACCTTTTATATTCCCTTATTAGACTACTTATTCTTCTCAAAATAATATCCCCTCTACTAATTAATTAGTTATCTTTTCTTATTCCCATTCTCTTTAGTATTATTACTAAATTTTATTAACTAATAACTCAACTATTGAATCTACACCTAAAGGCCAGTCCCTGCGGAGACGACCTGACTCACCTTATACATTGAGTAAGTTTCTATACATTTTATAAATTTTTATGATTTTAGGCAGATTAAAATTACAACAACTGAATTTGCCTCCGTCAGACAAATTAAAAATAATTACCCAATTTGACTCCGTCAGACAGCTCAAGGAAGACAATACGATGGAGTCCTTGGCCAAGGTAGTAAAATATCGGAGAAGAGTTCTCTGATGATTTCCCAGTGCATTTGTACTAACTCGGATGGCTGATTAGGGTTTGACAATTGACTGAGGTTCGTTCCCATCAAGACCCAAAGGGTCTTTCAGAAGTTACTAGTAATACACACATCGTGATCCAATACGATCGATAGCAGGACTTCGTGTAGGCGAACGATCTCATCAAAAAACAATCACGCGACTTGGGATGCATCCAGTATCTTTGAACACAACACAAAACGGGCCATCTTTGAAAATCTATCAACCACCACCATGATAGAATCATGGCGTCAGGAGGTCTTGGGCAGACCAAGGATGAAATCAATGATGAAGTCATCCCATGGGCGTGCTGGCACGAGTAGGGGAGTATAGAGACCTGCATTTTGCTTCATCATATTGGCTTTGTAGCAGGTCTAACAGCGAGAGACAAATTTCTCGACATCCCTCTTAAGGGAGGGCTAGTAGAACTGGTACTCTAGGGATTGGATGGTCTTGTTGACACCAAATTGTCTGCTCAGACCATCTGCATGTGTTTCCCAGATAAAAAAGTCCAACAACGAAGTGTGGGCCACACATAATTAAGGTTCACCATTTTTATTGAATTTTGGTAAAACCAGACTGAAAAAATACTGTCGGTTCCGGTTTCATGGTTTTACCAAAAGTTTGGTAAAGGTTTCAGTTTGGACCGCAAACCGGACCAAAAACCAAACTGCAAAATAAATATGCATAATATTAAATTATTTTGTAGGAACCAGGATTTGAACCCTTCTCTCCTTTACCTCAGCGGATAACTTCTACCAACTCTGCCATAACGCTACTATGAAGATTGAAAATAAATAAAATATATAGTCATATTTTTTAAAAGCATTTTTTTGATTTGGTTCATCTTACTCATATATTATGATGCTTTTGTATGATTTTTACAGGTTAAGAAGATAGATCATGATGCGTGGCTCAAAGCGATGTAATGTCATATTGGAGTAAAAGCAAGAAAAGTTAGGATCAGGCCAATATAAGGTGCCACATGTTGTGGGATCTCTT
The DNA here is from genome assembly GCF_029677425.1 of Wolffia australiana. Classification (NCBI taxonomy): domain Eukaryota; kingdom Viridiplantae; phylum Streptophyta; class Magnoliopsida; order Alismatales; family Araceae; genus Wolffia; species Wolffia australiana. The sequence continues at coordinate 725,663 of NC_135843.1, forward strand.
AGAACAAAAACTTAGCATATTTAACGACTCAATAACTTATCTTTATTTAGTACTTTTTTCTTCGTGAAAATTTCAAATAAAGAACTTCTAAAACTCTTACGTGAATCTTCCTTGATTATGTGGTGAATCAATAACAAAAATGATTTAATTTATTCTAAAATTGATTGACTCACTTTTTAATTAAGAAATTAACCTAAATTTTGATTTTAATTTTTAAAATTTTACCTAAATTATGAACTATAGGTTTTATCAAACCGAACCGATTTTGGACCGAACCGAGACCGTGCCGAAGTTTAGGTATAGGTTTAGGTTTTTGCAAAAAACTGGTACCGAGATTAACGCCGTCATTCCCTGCACATAATCTCATCCCGTAGAAGAGATAGTCGTTTAAAGTGTAATAGTCTTGAAATTCGAACTTCGTGCCATCATGAATAGCGCTTGCGATCTTTTCAAAATTGGGGTAGTTGGAATAATCCTATGGGAGTTGGTCTAACCCCAGAACTTTGTCTTCATCATGTTGAGGATGGCTGGTCTCCGGCTAATAGTGTCAGCTACAGCGTTATCCTTTCCCTTCTTATGCTAGATGACGAGCGCATAATATTGTAAATAGACAATCCAGCGGGCATGTCGGTCACTGACCTTCTTCTGGTCGTGTAGATGCCTCAAAGTACTATGGTCTGAAAATAGCATGAATTTCTTCAAGAGGAGATAGCCCCGCAAGTGTTGAAGAGATTTGACAAGGGCATAGAATTCAAGATCATAGTTGTCGTACCGTTGCCTCCTATCATTCAGTTTCTCGCTGAAATACTCCACGGGGCGTCCGTCTTGACTAAGGATACCACTAATACCTACACCTGAGGCGTTATAAGCGAGTTCAAAAACCATGTTGAATTCAGGCATCGGATAGCCCAGAAGGCTACTCACTGATACTGGAGCCTCAATCATGAGATGCTTAACGTCCTCGAAGGCTTTATTGGCAGCCATCATCCAATCAAATTTCTTGAGTCCAATGAGATTTGTAATGGGTGTTGTGACACCACTGAATCTCGGAAAAAACTTACAATAGAAAGTTGCTAAACCCATGAAACTACGGACATCATGTATGTTTCTTAGCTTGGGCCACATGGTAATGGCCTCAATCTTGTCCGATTCACTGGAATCTCCATGAGTTGATAAGATGAAACCAAGGATGGAGACCTCGGCCATAAAAAAACTACACTTATTTGGGTGAACATAGAGTTTTTCCCGTTGAAGCACGACATACACCTCTCGGAGATGCTGTAAATGATCCGTACTAGAACGACTAAAGATCAAAATGTCATCAAAGTAGATGACGATGAATCTACTGTTCATCAATTGTTGGAATGTACTTGGTGCATTGGATAGCCCAAAAGGCATGACGTTCCATTCGAATAAGCCTCCCTTGATCTTGAAGGTCATCTTCAACTCGTCTCCAGGTCGAATGCGGACCTGATGGTATCTGCTGCGTAAGTGGATCTTTGAGAAGATGGTCGCCCCGTCCATCTCATCAAATAGATCCTGCACTCAACAGGTAGGAAAACAATACTTTACTGTTATCTTGTTGATGGCACGGGAGTTTTAGCATTGTACAGTGCCATGCCCTGTCCTTAAACACTAATATTGCAGGGACTGCGTAGGGGCTTAGAATATCTTGTATGAGGCCCTTGGACAGAAGCTCCTTCACCTGTCGGTATAGCTCCTCATATTTTACCAGTCCAACTAGTAATGCATGAGGTAAGGGAGTGTGGCACTCGAAATGAGATCGTTGGCGTACTATATGCTACGCATGGGCGGGAGCTTGTTAGGGAGCTCTTAAGGAAAGACATCCCTAAATTCGGTCATGAGCGCAGTCAGCTTAGGCGCATAAAGTGCACGATATGAGTTCTCAGGGTGGACATCTAGGTTGAGAGTGAAGTATACAGGTGAGTCTTCCCATTCTTGGTCAAGCTGTCGTCTAAATATGCATCTGTTGGTGATGAATAGTGGGTTCGAGTGATGACCCAGTGCCGGGTCCGTTAGGGCTGGCTGAGTTGGTGATTGTGTCGACGGATACCACAATAATCGTTGTCCAGGGGTAGTTGTTCTTCTCCCTCTCAGTGTCACCAAAGGTTAGCATATTTTCTTCAGATCTTAACATAGACATTATAGTATCAAATGAGTGAGTGCTTGTACGAGTACTCATACAAGTACAAAATGTTTGATACATCGTGCCAAGTCCCCAAAGAAGAACAAACTTTAGTGTGTGTTCATGAATGAAGCATCGTACCGCACCAACTGAGGTGGCAATGCTTCGTATTTCTCAAACAAATATGTCTACAGTTCGCGTACCTCGTCGAACGTTATGCAACCTGCTTGGTCGCTCCATGATTCTTGACTCGGAGCTGGAGGAGAGTTCAATGTCGAGCATTCTCCATGCAACAATAGCAGTCACACTATCTTGTATGATGGGAAGTACTAGTCACTCATGGACAATTTCATTGTTGCCATGCCCACCATATCTTCTTCAACTAGGAGTGTTCAGAATATGTAAATGTTGGTACCGATGAGGGTCTATCATGGGTTAGGTGCTTATCGAGCCCTTGTGCCACAACTGTGGCCTTCACGAAATGCATCCACAATGGATAGTTTGTGAGCTTGAATCCCACCAAGGGAACATGTTGCATTGTAGCTTTTTCTGGTGATCTTGTTCTTCTTCGCCATTGGCGCGCTGAGCGATCATTTGATTAGAGGATACTCCTTCAGACCCCTATAGGGCTGGCTCTAATACCATGTTTGAAATTGAATAGAGAGATGACAAAAGTACAGGCCAAAGTTAATGAATGTTCTTCTATGTATCAATAATTTAAAATGTACATGTATTTATAGGGGCGGATATCCCCCAACTTAATAAGATGAATTTAAGAAATTAAAATGACATTCAAATTAACACAGTCATGATGAACAACACTTGGCCAGTTTGAGGGCGACGATGCTTAGTGTCATGTGGCGGTGTGTCAGGCTCCGCCTTGACGTCATTTGAAATACAGGTGCTTAACACTCTCCTCGCTTTCATTGCTCCCCTCTCTCTTCTCCATCTTTCTTGTCACTCCCTTCTCCCTCTCACTTGTTGCCCTCCTATCTTTTATTCCTCCCTTCTCCCTCTTTCTTGTTGCTCTCCTATCTTTTATTCCTCCCTTCTCCCTCTCTCTCGTCTCTCTCCTCTGTTCCTCTCTTCTCTCTCTTCGCTCCCTTCTCGCTCTCTCTTGTCACTCTCCTCTTTTTTGTTCCTCCCTTCTCCCTCTCTCTTGTTGCTTTCCTCTGTTCCTCCCTTCTCTCTTTTTGCTCCCTTCTCGCTCTCTCTTGTTGCTCTCCTCTCTTTCGTTGCTCCTTTCTCTCTCTTCAGTCTCTCTCTTGTGACTCCCTTCTCTCTCTCATTAATATTTTCTCTCTCTCTCTCTGACTCGTCGCTCTCTTCTTTCTCTTTTGTTCCTCCATTTGTCTATCTTTTCTTGCATCTCTCTCTTCTCTCTCATTGCTATCTAGTCTCTTTGCTCCCTTCAATCTTCTCTCTCTCTCCTCTCTGTCTTCTCTCTCCCTCTTGATAGCGGAGTTGAAAAACTCGGCAGCAGTCAATGCCAAGACAGCCTTCTGCAGCTCGTCAGCAGTGAATAACACGCCAGCGACATAGGACTTAACATAATATTATATAGTAACAAAATGGACTTTATATAGACACCCGATATGGGATATTAGTTAGGATTCAATATAGGAAAATCTAGCGATAGGATTAAACATAGATAGGCAATTCTAGTGGCTAGGATTAAATCCAGGTAGGCACATCTAGTGGCTAGGATCAAATGAAAACTAGCCGTTATATTTAGTTATAACTGCTAGGATTAAGTCAAATATAGCTGTTATATTTAGTTATAACGGCTAGATCAGTTTAAGTAACTCACTATAATTAAGTATTATTTATCATATAAATACGACCTCTGATTGTATTGAAAGATTATGGATCATACAACCCCAACTTCCTACTTTTCGTGTCTCTCTCTATCATCTTCTTCCTCTCTTTTTCTCTCCTTGTTCTTTGAGCTTGTTACGAGAAGGAATCCATGCTCTTACATGGTATCAGAGCCTCTCTAAGCAGGTACCATGAAGACGGAGGAAAATTTTTCTGTGGGCATGAATTCTTCAGCGACCGATATTGCTATGGCAACAATGGGACAAGTCCATGTAACAGTTCCTAGAGGAGGAGTTGTGCTGACCAAGCTCAACAATGATAATTCGAGCCTCTAGAAAAGCGCCATGGTCCCAATCTTGAACAAGTATGATCTTATGCGATTTATCGAATGTTTTTGCCACCTGTTTTTGTTGCAGATGACCAAGGAAATATAATTGAGAACCCAGCATCCAAGTAGAGGACCGATCAACAGGTGCTATGTTTTATCCACCAAACAATTTCAGAACAGGTTGCGCCACATATCAGCAAAGCCAGATCAGCTAAGGATGCATGAGAAAAATTGGAGTTGGTTTTTGCCGTTTGGGATCAAGAACACAAAATGGATCTTCAACGCAAGTTTCACAACACGAGGAAAGGTACAAGAAGTACTGAGGAATACATCAGATATTTTAGATCCATTGTTGAAGCTTTGGATGCTGCTGGACAACCACCCTATGAGCAGGCCAAGATAGATACCTTCCTAAGGGGACTAGGCTCAGCTTACTCTTCATTTATAGTGAGGATAAATGCCAACATCGGACATCTCAACTTCGATGAGATCATTACCATCTCAAATGCCAACATTTGAAGAGCAAAATGAAACTTTCCCACCGATGGCCAACAATGCTCAAAGGGGTCAATACCCCTACACAAGGAGAGAATTCAATGGTAACAAAAGATTTACTCAGTATCGTGGAAGAGGAAGAGGTAGGAATCAAAGGTTCTAACCTCGTTGCCAAATTTGCTCTCAATATTGACTCCGAGCCAAGGAATGTCCTGAATTCCAAAGAAATAATTCCACGTGGAGACCCTCTTCCTCGACTTTCCAAAAAGAAGCAAATATGGCTCAACCAAGCATGGTACCTAGACAGTGGGGCTACTCATCATGTGACAGCAAATCCTGAAGTCATCAATAAGACTCAATAATATGGGGGAAATGATTCTCTACAAGTCGGTAATGAAACAGGTTTTAAAATTCTCTCCAATGGATCTTCAAAAATTTCTACTGACAATCATACTTTAAATTTAACAGATATTCTGCATGTGCCTGATATTACTAAAAATCTTTTATCTATAAGAAAATTAACTATAGATAATAATGTGTATGCCAAATTTCACAAAGCTTGTTGCTTGATGAAGGACAAAGCCACACACAAGATTCTACTTAGAGGAACCATTAAAGATGGTTTGTATTATCTTGGTCCTCAAGAATGGGATAAAACAACACTGGTTGGGGAGAAGGCATCGATAGAAGTATGGCATTCCAGGCTTGGACATCCCCAACTGCGCATGTTACCGACTATTATAAGACCCTATGGTCTACCTTCTTCATTTTCAAATGAACAATTTGTGTGCAACAACTATAAGAAAAATCACACAAACTGCCATTTCCTCCAACACACCATATTTCTATAAAATGTCTAGAAGTTGTTCATTCTGACTTATGGGGACCAGCTCCCCTTACTTCACATTCAGAATACCTATGCTATGTAGTATTTATTGATGACTTTAGAAAATATACCTGGGTGTATCCTCTAAAAAGGAAAAATGATCTTCTTCAACTATTTGAAGAATTTCAAATACGAGTTGCAAATCAGTTTAACACCAAAATCATGTACCTCTAGTCTGATTGAGGTAGAGAATATAAGGGACTTCATTCATATCTGAAAGGCAAGGGGATTGCCCACAGAGTGTCCTGCCCCCATACTCCAGAGCAAAATGGTACGGCTAAGAGAAAGCACATGCACCTAATAGAAACTGCATTTTCTCTATTAAAAACAGCTCATATGCCCAAAAAATTTTGGGATGAAGCTATATCTATCGCAGCTTACTTGATAAATCGTTTGATCACCCCTGTATTAAAGAAGAAATCACCATATGAAATTCTGTTCAATATGGTGTCAGACTACTCCATTTTGAGAACCTTCGGATGCTTATGCTATCCCTACTTACGTCCTTATGCTTATAATAAGCTTGATTTCAGCATAGAAAATGCATCTTCATGGGATACAGCTCTCTGCATACGGGTTACAGATAATTTTCTCTAAATACAGGGAAATTATTTATCTCTTGACATGTTATTTTTTTACAAAAGTAATTTTCCCTTTTCCGTTATTTCATTGAATAAGAACCTTGGAATATTGAGGTCTAGTCCTTGGCATTGAAATCTAACCGAGATCAATGTCCAATTCTCTTTCAAAATGACTTTCTTAATCATACTGACTTGGATAAAGTATCCTCCGAACCTCTATCCAGTAATACTACACCAAACTCTGGTGTGTTGGATCATGGAACGGAAGGATTGCTATCCAATAACCTTCCTCAATATTCTATGACAACACCACAAAGATCTGCAAATTCTTGTGATTCAGTACTTAATACTCCGACAACTATATTAGGCAAATCATAATCCATGCTGAGGGAATATCAAGATATAATTCCCATGCTTGATTATACTCCTGAGTCACAAGAACTAATGAAGATCAAGCCTCGTTATAAGTTCTACAAATCCACTGATCTCGATCACATTAGTCTCAATAATTGTTCTATTAAACATCCATTACCGCAATGTCTTGTTTCAAGTTTAAAAAATCTTACATAACCCACTTCTTTTTCTATGGCATCTAAAGATTGAGAATGGGTGAATGCAATGAATAGAGAATATCAGGCACTGATGACCAATAATACTTGGACATTAGTACCCAAAAATTAGAATTTTCATGTCATAGGATGTAAGTGGGTATACAAGTTAAAGTATAAACCCAATGAGAAAATTGACAAATACAAGGCCCGGTTGGTTGCAAAGGGTTTCATCAACAAGAGGGATTCAATTTTACGGAGACCTTCAGTCCAGTCCTCAAACATACAACTATTAGGATACTCTTATCACTAGAAGTCAGTAATAGTCGGCATATCCATCAATTAGACGTTTCAAATGTCTATTTACATGGAGATTTCCAAGAAATAGTCTATATGGAACAACCCATAGGATTTAAAGACAGTCTGCGAAGAGATCATGTTTGTCTTTTGCATAAATCAATCTATGGTTTAAAACAGTCTCCGAGAGCCTGGTTTACCAAGCTCACAAGGTTCTTGTGTAATGCTGTATTCATAGGATCTAAGACAGATTCTTCATTGTACTTGAAACCACAGATGGATCCTATATTTATTTTGATATATGTTGATGACATTTTGATTATATGTCCCACTAAGCATGAAATTTCCAAACTCGTGAACTGTTTAAATTTGAACTTTGCTATTAAAGATCTCAGAGCAGCTCATTATTTTCTTGGTATTGAAATCCTTAAACATTAAAATGGTTATCTACTATCTCAGTCCAAGCATGTTGCATCAATTCTTCAACGAGCTAACATGCAGCATTGCAAGCCATCCAGCATACCTTGCACAGTTTCTCCAATAACACATGATGACATATTATTTTCTGACCATACTCTATATCAACAAATTGTTGGATCATTACAATATCTTACAATCACCCGTCCAGATATAGCCTTTTCAGTAAATAAAGCATGGCAGAAAATGCATGCTCCTACCAATACTGATTGGCTTGCGTTGAAGCATTGTCTGAGATATCTGAAAGGAAGCATCATGTGTGGATTAATTTTTCATTGAAACTCTGACTTTACTCTTAGTGCCTTTAGTGATGCACATTGGGCAGGTGATCATGTAGATTGTCGGTCAATAGGAGCATTCCTTGTCTTCATTGGAAAAAGTCTTGTTTCGTGGTGCTCCAAAAAGCAGCCCACTATAGCTAGATCCAGTACAGAGGCAGAGTACAAGGCGCTTGCAAATTGCGCTTCTGAGATTTTACGAATTGAATGTCTTTTACAAGAGTTATCACTCATACCGACAAGCCAGCCTGTACTCTGGTGTGACAACATCGGGGCCACATATCTTGCTGCGAACCCGATATTTCATGCAAGAACTAAGCATATCGAGATCAATTTTCATTTCGTTCAGGAACAGGTTGCAAGCAAGAACATCAAGATTCAGTTCATCAACAGTGACGGACAACTTACCGATGTCCTGACCAAGCCATTTCCAAATTCTAATTTTGTCCAACTGAGAGACAAGCTTAAAGTCGTCGAAGCTCCACTGTTAAGCTGAAAAACTCGGCAGCAGTCAACGCCAAGACAGCCTTCTGCAGCTCGTCAGCAGTGAATAACACGCCAGCGACATAGGACTTAACATAAGATTATATAGTAACAAAATGGACTTTATATAGACACCCGATATGGGATATTAGTTAGGATTCAATATAGGAAAATCTAGCGATAGGATTAAACATAGATAGGCAATTCTAGTGGCTAGGATTAAGTCCAGGTAGGCACATCTAGTGGCTAGGATTAAATCAAATATAGCCGTTATATTTAGTTATAACGGCTAGGATTAAGTCAAATATAGCCGTTATATTTAGTTATAACGGCAAGATCACTTTAAGTAGCCCACTATAATTAAGTATTATTTATCATCTAAATACAAGCTCTGATTGTATTGAAAGATTACGAATCATACAACCCCAACTTCCTACTTTCGTGTCTCTCTCTATCGTCTTCTTCCTCTCTTTTTGTCTCCTTGTTGTTTGAGCTTGCTACAAGAAGGAATCCACACTCTTACACCTCTCTCTGATTGCTCTCTTCCCTGTCGTCTTTCACTCTCTTCTTTATCTCATTGCTCACTAGTATCTTTTTGGTACCTTCTCTCTCTTCTCTCTATTCTCTCTCTTCTTTATCTCATCGCTAACTAGTGTCTTTGTACCCTTCTCTCTCTTCTCTATCTCGTCGCTCTCTTCTCTCTCTTTCTCGATCTCGTCAGTCTCTTCTCTCCCTTCTTTCTCTCTGCTTTCTCTTATTGCTATCCAGTCTCTTCTCTGCCTTCTCTCTTCTCTCCCTCTTTTTAGCCGCTCTCGTTGTTCCCTTCGCTCTATTCTCTCCCTTCTTTCTCTCTCCTCTTTCTCTTATCGCTATCTAGTCTCTTTGTTGCCTATTCTCTTCCCTCCCTATCTTTGGCCGCTCTCCTCTCTCTCGTCGCTTTCCTTTCTCTCTCCCTCTCTTTTTCCACTCTCTTCTCTCCCGGCGCTCTCTTTTCTCTCTCTCCTCTAAAGAGCAATCAAGCCATGTCAGTATCGTCATCGACCAATCGGGTTCTAAATAATCGTAGAATAGTAAGAGGCAAACACATACCTTTACTCACTATGAGAAATAAATGGTTGATAAGCCGAAAAATCACGTAAAATTACGTGGTCGTTGCGCTTTTTAGACTTATGCAATAAATTTATAATTCCCTTAATTACTAAATAAGAATATAGAGCAAGCAAGGGGTCGATCTGCAAGGAGGCAACAATTCAGAATTTTCAAACAATTTTTATGAATCAAGTCAAGTAATTTTGAATTTTGCAATATTTAATTCAATTAATATTAAATAATATTCTTAAAATAATCAAAATTAAGTAAAACTTAATTTTGATTTCGGTCAGATAATTCCAGATAAGAATATTATTATTATTTTAAGCTCATAAAAATATAAATTATTAATTTCCCAATTTAATAAAATTTATAATAATTTTCAGAATTAAAATTGGGAATTTAATAATCAAGAAAGTGATTTTTGAATTGGAGTTCAAAATGGATGAATTTTCGGTTCAAATTTTATTTTTGGGTTTTTTATATATTAAATTAAATTCCTAAACAATAAAAACCGAAATCTAGAGAGAGAAAAAAATCAAATTAACCTAGAGAGAGAAAGTGAAGAAATTGGGGAAAGTCCCAATTTTGACCCTAAATTAAAAATGTAATGAAGCAGAAATGTCCTAAAATGATTAAGAATTAATTATCAAAAGTCAGATCTCGAATCCAAATCAAAAAGAAGTGCTGATGCATTCAAAACATGAATCTAGGGCATGTACATTTCGCCCATGCCATGCGTTGAATTGTTCTAGAAGATGATCAAATACAATTCGAAACTTACAAATTTGATAAAGAGATCCAGATCTGACGACTTCCAGATTGCCTCCTGTGTCCTTCCTGGCCAATTGCTTGGGAGAGCCTCCAAAAGTGATTTTCACTTTCCAGACCTCCATTTAAAGATCCAACCGTCTGGATTGTAGAGGGGGAAAAGACGAACCTACCCTCAAAATTTCAGCCCAATCGGACATGTAGATCTCAAGATATCAAGGTTTTAGTGAGAAAAAATCTGAGTCGTTGGATTTATTTATCTCTCCTCCAATAAGCTTGGAAATGGCGCGTTTTGATTGGCTAGCATGATTATTTCTCGTTTTCCGCTTTCTCGGATCACGCCCTGACACGTTGTTGTGCGCGTCGTCCGCCGGCAATCATTGGCAAGTGATTTCGTCATTTGAATGGCTAGGAATTCTCCACGTCACCCTGAAATAATAAAAACAAAAGAAAAGGACAAAAGGTCTTTTTTAAAAAAATATATTTTTTTTTATTCTCTTAGCCGTAATCTTTGACCATTCTTCTCTCTTTTATTTTAAATCATAAGCCACTATTCTTCTCTCTCTTCTCTCTTTAAATATTTTAAATCATAGCCACTTATGTTGACTATTCTTCTCTCTCTCTCTTCTCTCTTGTATATATTTTAAATCATAGCCGCTTATGTTGACTATTCTTCTCTCTCTCTTCTCTCTATTTATTATATAATCATAACCACTCATTCTCTCTCTCTCTCTCTCTCTATTCTGATTTAAATAAATATATCCATTTATTCGCCCGGGCGAATGACGTGGATACTCCTTAGTAAATATTTAAATATATTATAAATGCCAAATAAATAATATATGTGTTATTTAAATATGTAAAAATCATTTCTTGGCTATATAATGGTCAAAAAATTATATAAAAATATGGAAAATTCCAGAAAAATCATGGAAACACTTACCAACCTTTAGCCAAGTATTTAAAACCCTGTAAAAAATATTTCTTCACTGAAATGAAGTTAAATTCCATAAAAAAAGATAAAAAATCAGAATTAATAATAAAATGAAAGGTTAAATGATCTATCTTTATGATAACGTGGAAATATAGTCATTAAAACACATAAATATAATATAAAATTCATTAATTAATCATGTTAATTTGCAAGTTATCAATGGTCAGGATTAAATATAAGAAAATATAGAGGGCTTGGAATAAATATAGATAGGATAAATCTAGTCTATAAGATTAAATCTAGACAGACTAACTTAACAGTCAGATAATCTGATGGTTAAGATTAAATCTAGATGGGTAGTTATAAATCTCAATTTAGAACTTCCTAAAAATAGCCGTTAATATTATTCTATGATGTATAAATACAAACCAATATATTATTAATCAGATTGAGAAGGATAACAACGATCTTCCTTCCTACATCTGATTCTTCTCCCCTCTCCTTCTCATCTATCTCCATTCTCAATATTATTCTTCTTTGTCATCCATTTCTAGTTCTCCTGAGAGAACTTTACACCTCTCTTTTGGCACTCGCCTCTATCTCATCGCTCTCTTTTCTCTCTCCCTCTCTTTCGCCACTCTCCTCTCTCTGGTCGCTCTCTTCTCTCTCTCTCTCTCTCTCTCTCTCTCTCTCTCGCCGATCACTTCTATCTCTCCCTCACTTTCGCCGCCCTCCTCTCTCTTGTTAGTCTATTCTCTCCCTTATTTATATCTCTTCTCTCTCATTGCTCCCTTATCTCTCCTTTCTATTCTCTCTTTCTCTATCACGTCACTCTGTTCTCTCCCTTCTCATCCAATATTTTTTCCCTCCCCCCCTCTCTCTCCCGTTGCTCTCTAAAGAGAAACATATTATGAGAGCAATGCCATGTCAGAATTCCCATTGACCAATAGCATACTAGATAACATTAAACTAGTAAAATTTCAACACGTACCTATAATCGTTATGCAAATTAGATGGTCAGGATTTAATATGGGATAACATAGATGGTTAGGATTAAACATAGATAGCATAAAATCTAGTGGCGAGGATTAAATCTAGATAGGGTATTATAATGGTCAAATTAATCTAATGATCAGGATTAAATCTTTAAAAGAAGTTATAACTGTCAATTTATAAATTTCTAAGACTAGCTGTTTATAGTACTATTTGATCATCTATAAATACGAACCGACCTGTTTTTAAACAATCATGTGGGGAAATTCCTGATATCCAGTCCTAATTCCTGGTGTTACCGTCTCTCCTTTTTCTTCTACCTCCATTATTCTTCTTCTACTTCAAGATCTTTGACACTGTTTTTTCGTACCGCACTTTGTGTTCTCATCTCACTCCATACTATTCTCCCTCTCTATCTCTCTCTCTCTCTCTCTCTCTATCTATCTCTCTATCTGGTGGCGACGACGTCAACGCATCGACACCGGATGCGCCACCACCATCATCCGATGTCAACATTGCTGATGAGGACACGCCACCACCGTTACCCGACCAAGTCAACGCGCCAACATCAAGCACATCTTCACCTAAGCACACCCCGTCACACGTCATGACACGTCGCCAGTGACAGATCAGGAACTGCCCCTTGACGTGACACGAAACTACGTCGCCCGTCTTTATTTTATTTTATTAACTGTATTTTTCTCTTTCCTCCAAGGCCTATATGTATAGGCCAATGTTCCAAGAAACAGTTAGGCAAAGTTATATTCAAGAATTGAGTTTTCTCTTCTTGAAGAACTTGCCCTAGCCCCCTTCTTGCCGGATCGTCGCTGCCGCCGCCACTGATCCTCGCCTTCATCCCCTTCATTGCCCTCCTTGCCTGTGCAAGCCGCCCTTCCGGCCGCCTGCGCAGGTCACCCTCATAGCCTTGTAGACAACCGCCCAGGCTGCCCCGCTAAGACCGCCAGCGCGGCTGCAATCCCCGGCCGCCCGCGCTTTGGTCACTCGCGCAGGTAGCCAGCCGGCCGCCCACGCTAGGGCTACGCCCGCGCAGGCAGCCAGCTGGCCGCCCACGCTAGGGCTACGCCCGCGCAGGCAGCCAGCCGGCCGCCCACGCAAGGGCTATGCCTGCGCATGCCAGCACCCACCGGCGCTAGCGCACGCTAGCGCCCGCCAGCGCTTGCGCACGCTAGCATCGCCGGCGCCGCACACGCCAGTGCCTACCACCACTCGCGCACGCCAGTGCTCGCAGGCACCAGCGCCTGCCGGCGTCCGCGCACGCCAGTGCCCGACGGCGCCCACGCACGCCCGTGCTGCCGACACTGGTCATCATCGACGCCGTCCAAAGCTTCGAGCCCCGCGCGCTCCGTACGCTCCGTACGCTCCGTGTGCACTGCACGCCCTCCGCGCTCTCCGTGTGCACTGCATTCAGCGCCCCTGCGCGCTGCTCTGCGTGCTCCGTGCGCTTCGCGCACCCTACGCGTGCTGCGTGCGCGCGGGAAATCACCTACGCCTGAATCCTCGACAACGACATCACTGCTCGTCTGACATGCCCAAGCATCCTGGTCACCAAACAGCCCGGCTTAGCCCGATCAAGTCATTGCCAGGGCTGCTCAAACGCCCGGAACGCCGAGCCAAATTACGACCAGAATTTCCCGCAGCCTCATCATGCACTCTGGTGCTGAGGTACGCGTGAACTCTTTAGTGTTGTGTGCTCTTCATCCATTATTCCACGGGAATTCTTCCACCGCCGTTGGATCTGTTTTGGATTTCTTGGAATTTCAACAAATAAGTGGATTAGGTCTTCTCGTGAGTTTTCGCACGAACGCGACTTCAAAGGTATTGGATTGGGTGCTTCGGCGTCGTCGCGGTGGTTAAAGACAGTACTCCCGTCCTCGACGAGGAAGGGGGCTGCACCACCATTATTTCATCGGATTTAAGTTTTCAAAATCGATCGTGTTGGTTTGCAGTCTGTTTAGTTCCCCCTACTCTCAACCAATTCCTGCACCCGTATCCATTGTCATCCATCCCTCTAGTTGTCCTGCATCACTATCTCTCCATTGTAGTCTCCCTCTCTTCTCTTATCTTCTCTTTCTCTTATCTTCTCTTTCTCTTGTTACCCTCCATATTTATTCTCTCTCAGGATCTGTCAGAAAATTACACATCCAGTTATCCTACAAAAAAGCACATCGATTAATTTGTAAAAACTAAATCTCAACGACCGCATCAGGTTTGATTGTGAAGAGCATTTGTGTGTAACGGTTGTCATGTCGCACCGAGCTGTGACATTGGAAATGAGAAAGCGGACATATGGATAACCTCATTCCCATTTGAGTATAAATAGGTCAAGTCACTAAAACATCCTAATATGCTGTTTAATGAAACTTACAAAAAATAGACAAGGACCGAGATGATTATGATGATGATAATGAGGTCAAGGAACAAGTAGGATGAAGCTATATGGTGATGATGATGGTGGTGGCAGTGATGACAATGATCATGCATGCAGTGATTACAACAGCAGTAATGGCAACAATGATGATGGGGGATAGTGATGTGATGCGCTGGCTACAGTCTACTGCGTGCATCCGAGGAGGGGTGACGTGGGGGCGAGGTGACTTGGTTTGACATTGGTGCATATAGTCGTCGGTTGCAGCAATCTAGAGACTACTCTGAACAAAAAAATTCCTTTCTTCCTTATTTTATAAAGAAATACCATCATATTATAGTCTGTCCCCTTGACAGTCTGTTTTGAAAGAAAAAGAACACATAGAAAAAAAGGAGCTAGACAAGTAGACGGATGCTTGTAGAGGCCATTTGACATCACAAACCTTAAGAGAGTGGAAGTAAAAATTCGTAGGAGGGACAACATATGACAGTGGTTGGTATGCTATGGTTGACCACCTCAGTTTGGTTGTCCGAATCACAGTGGTTGGGATGCTATGGTTGACCACCTCAGTTTGGTTGTCCGAATCACAGTGGTTGGCATAGCTATTTTGGAACTCTAGGTAGAAACCAGTCATGAAGACACAATGGTAATAAGAAAAATGATAATGCTTGAGACATGTAGGTTTTCTTGGGTCTAAGG
Source organism: Wolffia australiana (assembly GCF_029677425.1). NCBI lineage: Eukaryota > Viridiplantae > Streptophyta > Magnoliopsida > Alismatales > Araceae > Wolffia > Wolffia australiana. The sequence continues at coordinate 740,872 of NC_135843.1, forward strand.
GCTTGATCTGGGTGAAAAAAAGAAACTCCTGTAGTGGTAGACAGAGAACAAAATCAAAATGATATCAACAAATAAAAAATCAAATCACCATGGGACATATCTAATCCATGATTTCTTGGTTCCTCGAGTGAGACAGGTTGAGCTGCTCAAGTGTGCATCCTCTAAATGTACCCATGTGATCCCTGACACATCATAACTCCTCCTTCACCTTCAAAAGCTCATTCACACTATAAAAGTCATCGTTACAGTGTCCCGATCACATCACGAATAAAGAGGAGCCATGGGGAGAAAGGAGAAGGAGACGAGCCCTGAAGAACTCTGGCATAGATAAGTTTTCTTCAAGGCCTTGCCCTATTTATACTAAGTGTAAGATATTTTTCATAAAACCCCCAAAATTTAAGTATATCTTCTAGTGTCCAAAATACCATTTGCGTGTGACCCTCTAGGCCCACATATCAGTTTTACTAACGAGTCTAGTAACCGAAGAACCATTATTGGCCTTCAAAATAAACTATATCTTCATATAGAATCATAAATGACAGATCAATATAACCCAACCGATGAGTGGAGTCTCCAGTTCATGGGGTGCTAAGCTACATCTTATCCTGTATCAGATACAAAGGAGTGTGTATCACTCATATAACCTTTTTGTCATCGTTTACCAGGTACAAAGAGTCTCTTGTCCTCTTGTTGCTCCTTGGATGACTTATGGCATGGTCAATTGCGAAACCCTTATCAGTCATCTCAGTTAGTGCTAATAATTTAGAAACCATTAGAGAACTCTTCTTCAATATTCCACTACCTTAGCCAAGGACATCATGGCATCATCTTTCTTGACCTGTCTTCATGAGCTTCTTGATGACTGATAACCACCACCTTGTGTTCCCAAAACTTTTATATACACCAATCAGTTCAGCCTAAATTTTTTATCTCACAAAAAATAAGTTGATTTTCACTGTCATAAGAGGTTTTCTATGCTCCATGTATTTGATTTTAAAATCTTGTAAAATATAACAAAAAGGAATGTGGTAGTAGATGCACTTTATAGATCGATTACATGATAAAGAGGATTAGGCAATGCCATTAGTGAGTAGACTAGTTAGATAATGATATGATCACCATACAATTGTAAGCCAATGCCATGACCTTCATACAATGTTTTGTCCATGCCATGACTGTCAAACATGAACAGTACATTGAGAGATTTCAATCTAAAAAATATCAAAATGCTCATTTGAGGATGAAATTTAAGAGGTGTAGTTTTACGCTACTCTGTTATTAATTTTCTTTATTCAAATTAAATTTTACACTTTTCTAAAAATCACATTCAAAAAATAGGGACCAGTGTGTGGTGATAAGTAAGGTAAATTTCATAGGGACTGCAGTGCAGAGACCATACTATTTTAGAATTAGTAAGTAAAAATAATAAATACAAAAATAGTAATATGAAATATAGTGGGTATATACTTATAAGATAATATCATATTTGATAGGTATAAAGTTGCACTTTTCTCCACATGCATTATATAATATAATTCGGCCATGATTTTTACGCCCGTTCTAGAAGAATTGCATAATTTTGTGCACATATATACCAAGATAAGAGGACGCTGTAGTGAAAATCTCCCAATCATTTTTTATGAAACTCCCAAATCATCTTTGTCTTACAAATGAGATACACCATAAGAAGTGCAGGATCTAGTGTAACCCTTCAATTGTTCATGGTGAAAACCTCTAAGAGCCTTTCTATTTTCTTTCTTGTAACCTCTAGGGTATAATTTCATCCGATGAGTTCAAGTCCAGTTCTTAACTCTGAAACCATTCGTCTGATCAATATCTGAAATCATCTCCAAACCACATATTTTTCTATATCAAGTGGAATATGCTGATAGTGAATCTCATACAGTCTAGGGAGAGTCTCAATTAAACTTTCAGAATCCTTTGTGATCTTCCCTCTACATGCGTTTTGGAAGTTCAGGCCCGCAGCAATGAGTGCATGCACTATAGTAATAGATCTTTACTGTAGAGGTGATAATATCACCTCCAAGCCTCAATCTCTCATTTCAAGAATCTAATATAGCCATAAAAAAATGTTTGATGTCCTTGAATATTTATCATGAGATTCAAAACTGTTGTCCATCAAAAATAAGTCCAATAGGTCTACCTGCAGACTCTATAGTGATATCCACCCCCTCATATGTAATGAACTAGTATCAAGCAGTTGTTATCCTTCCACAGCACAATCAAGTAGAAAATATTTTTCTTTCTGGTTTACCTTTTAATGAAGGTGAACTTTTCCAGACTTAGGTAAGACCCACAAGATCATGTGCAAAGGTTTAAGAAGGAATGCCATTGTTCTTGATGGAATAATGAATCTCCTTTCAAAGCTTGCCATTCATCCGAGGCATCACTAGAAGGTTGATGATTTTCACTCAAAACTTCCAACCAATAAAATAATAATAAGTCAATTAACATGTAGTGAAATCAACAAAATGTGATAAGTAATATTTCATCCAATCTCAAGAGATTATAACTGCAGTTGTTGCTAATAGTTATAAAGCATATGTATCAAAACCAAAAATAATGAGCAAGCTAATATAAACTATCACTTGAGATATTTAATTTTTTAGCTTCCCTTGCTGCCTGAAAATTCATGAAGAAACTTACTTTTTAATTGTTACATAAAATTTACTGAGTTTTTAAGCATTTAACTATTTGTTTTAGTGTTTAATGAAATTTTACATGACCTTCGACCATCCATCAGTGATTGATTTCATAGCCAATGATCAGTTTAGTCATTCTATATGATTTTTCGCAAAATTTTGGTAGTTTTACCAAGTTTATGATATTATATACATGATGGAATTGACATTTCAATGTAGATATTACTTTTTTTGAACTGCTTGAGGCCTTTATTTCTTTCTTGTTTGTTTTGTAATTTTCTATAATTTTATAACAATTTTTTTTAAAAATAATTTTTAATTCTGAAATAATATAAATTGATTTATTTCAGCAGGTGGGTTTATGTGTCATTCAAATATGTTTTAGTGATTCATTTCATATTTTATTTTAGGCAATGATATAGTTAATTAATCATTGGGAGAGACATAAATTTTACCTCGTGAATAACAAGGTCTAAATGAGCAATTTTTTTTTGCCAATTTTGATTTATTTTAATATAGTGGGATCATGTGGTCGAGATAGAATTAGAAATAAAACTTTCATTTAATGGAAAAGGTGTATTGATGACATCGGCCAATGAAGACATCTATTCATTTTATGAAATAATTCAGTGCAGAAATCTAGTGGGTATGTACGAATAAAATAACTACTTACAGAGTTCTAAGAAAGATATAGGTTTGGCGAGGGAGTCAAAAATGTAATTTTTTTTTCAAATAAGATATAAGAGAAAACATTCAGAAATAAATAGAAATGAGGATGTGAGGAATAATATAGCATTTTAAGGATTAATTATGTGAATTAATGGAAGAAAGGTGGATGATATTAAGAGGGTGTCAATGTGGATAAATCTTTAGATTTAGATACTTATTTAAGATTGTATTGGTGTAAAATTGAAAATAATGTATTAAAGAAAAAAATAAAAGTTACTAGTACCAGCAGGATTTTGGTGAAATACCTCAATGATATTACCATAATTTTTTTTTTCAGATCTTGATTCGAATGAGTTCAATTGTTAAATGCCTCTAACAATCCTATAGAATTCTGCTGGTCAGGGTTATTGAGGGCCCATCTGCCATTTCCAAGTTCTCCTTAAATCAGTGCCTACTTAAAAAACAATATGGCACCCACTCTAACTATAAAATCCATCACATGTTGATAATAAAAAAGCTAAGTGCATGGGAAATTCGGAAAGTAAAAAGAAACTAAAACTAGAAGCGGAAAGTATACTGTGGTGAATGGCTAATTATGATTTATCATCGGTGTCATCGTACATATACTTGTTCATCTTCGCTGCCACCCTTCTATATGTTGGGGTTTTGTCAGCCCCCCCACCGCGAGAATGCGGGAGAGGGGGGGCTTGACCAGTCAAAGCCCCTCTAAGAGAGGGCACAGAAATCGAGGCACACCCTTTCTTCTCGGTGTCAGACGTCGTCTAGGACGTCGTCCGGTTGACACTGAATATGATGGTTCAGTGCCGATAAAGGATGATGGTATCGAACATCGATGGTGTCGTCGTCCGACGAGTAACCCTAACGGGTCAATGTAACTACGATGCAAATATGAATGTCCTACGTGTCGTACGTGCGGGCTCCGAACCGAGGGAGGCCCGAGCTCTGAGCTTGGACGGGGCGACGGCGGCCTCTCAAACCTCGTCGGAGCGACGTAAACATCTATGGCTGACGGAATGTATCTCTTGGGCTCACACGTAACGGACATACTTCTCCGTACCAGTAAGATACTCAGAGAGTTATAGTTTCTCTTTATTCTTTCCTCTCTCACCTACCTAGCCCAAGCGTAGTGGAATTGAGACGAAAGTATACTGCATAAGGTAAAATAGATGCACTGGCCGGAGCAGATGCGATGGAGAGGAGTCGGAGAATAAGCCGCGGCTGTGATGGGCCGTGGCCTAGACCGACGCAAGGTGAATAGGAGAGAGTTTTCTGGTAGGTGGAGAGGTTGGGCGGGCGTCGCCCGTGTCTCTGTCGCAGGAGAGGACGAGAAGAAATTGTAGAGAGGGAGGGAGGGGAAATCCAAACACCAATTCTTGTTTTTGTCATCCCCTCCTTCCCCAATCCACCCTTTCGCGTTGTTTCCCACATTTCCACGGGGGAATTCTCAGCGGCGGCAGCAGCTCGCGCGCGGTCGCTGAGAAGGGGGACTGCGAAGAGATGCGAGGGGAGGGGAGGGTCGCGCTAACCTGCCCCTCCTCTTCTCTCTTCTGCCCTTTTTCTTCTGCTCTCTGGCCTCCAAACTTCCTTGCTGGTCTGAAGGTCGCCGTTCACGGCGACGGAGGAGAACGAGGCGTGACCACCCGAATTGGGCGCCAAGAATGGAGAGGGGAAAGATGAACGAGAGAGGGAGGAGATTAGGCAAATTCACCCCACACTCTTTCCCGCGACCATTCCCCAATTTTCCTTCCGCTCCCTCCTTCCACCTTTCTTCCTCCTCCTCCCTCTTCTTCCGTCCACTCTTTCCGTCGTGTTCTTCCCTTAACGAAGGGGGGTGAGACCAAGAAATTGATAAATGATAACTTCTGAAATTCCTTAGGGGAGGAATAGGGTCCATTAGGGGGCCCTTATAGAATGGGCCCCCATTACACATTGAGGGGGAAATTTAAAATTAAAAGACAATGGAAAGATGAAAACACGGGTACGAGATGTGTCGCAGTGTGACGAAAACAGGACGATGAATGAAGGAAGAACACAAAACACGAAAAACGAAACGATGAAAATAAAGATAGGATATTCGAGCATTATCACCCGATCTTCGACGACAGTAGCGGGCGGCGTGAACGACGTCGTCGACGATCTTCGATGGCATGCGCCATCACTTCTCTTGTCCTTTTGCGAGGGAATGGCCCTTTTGGGGCCCATTTCTCTCCTATTTAAAGGGGTTTCACCCCATGTTGAACCCTGATCCGTTTCCAGCCATCAGTTGTATTTTCTATTTATTCTTCTTGCCTCTTCCTCTCTTCTCCTCTCTCTCTCTCTCTCCCTTGTTTATTGTCTTAATCACTCCTTGGTGGTTACTCCCTTGGCTTGGGAGTTCGAGGAGGAGTTGCTCTACTGCACCACATGAGAAGCTAGTGCTCTGCACCGAGAGCCTTGGACGTTGGCGTCATGCAGGTGACGTAAGGAGGTTCTTAATATCTGTCTCTATACACCAACATATTTATCTTATCCGCGTTTATATATTCCACATTTCTACCATAGCATCTTGGATTTGGATTTCTCCCATCTATTCATTTCTTCAACACTATATGATGGCAGTTTCGTTAAAATTATATCTTCATCCAATTTTGTAACTAAGAATACATAAGGCAGATGGTTTTATCGTCGTTGAGGATGTTAGCTCACTAAGAACCAACATAGAACAACCACGTCAACAACATCGAGAGAGAGAACAAACAATAAAAAATATATTGAAAAAAAGATCAGCGAATGTGCCTATATTCTACAAGTCATCTCATCGAACACCGAGGCAATTTATAAGCCCATAAATTTGCTTTTAAAAAACTTCTTTTAAGGATCCAAACCTCGTTCCTCGTGGACCAACATCATCATCCATAATGGTGCGACTAATTTTATTTCCTACAAAAATAAACATCTCTTATTTCTAGAAGACCTTCCATGATCTTTCGATCATCAGGATCTGCTGCCTTCAGTGGATATCCGAATTAATACTTTATTCATTTAATGGACGAAAATCTCTAATTTGACCGATGAATTTTGCGTGTGGCAAGGAAGATAGGTAAGATCGTCACGATATGGCAAGGCATCAAGCGCTATTCTTTCCCCCACATAAATTCACTGAACTGTTCCCCATTGATTATACCACATGTTGGGATCTCTATAATCCCAAAATGAAACTCAGATTAATGCTCACTTCAATTACGATGGTCAACTAATATATATTTGTAATATACCGACAGGCTCAATCGGTAAAAACAAGATGACACCACCCTGATTCAGTTCGAGTACCTCGTCTACTTAAGTAATGTGCTAAACCAGCAGATAAGAAATAGCTAATAATGAGTTTGGTAAAGACAGTAAGCAAATGAATCAGGAGATCGGATAAAATCCTTCGCACGCTGGTCATAAAAAAAACTCAGTCTACAAAAAACTATAACTGGAAACTGAGGGTTCAGGCGGTGCATTGCTAGTCATCGCTCCTCGTCGCTATCATCGTACATATACTGGTTTATCTTCGCTGCCGCCCGTAAGCACGCTGCCACTCCGGTAGGATGAATCTTCGTTCCTTTAACGTTCCTCAACTCTGCCTTTCTCGCCCTCTTCGCTTGGTCATCCGTCACCGGCTGGCTTGCTGCCATTCTCCCATCCGATACGCTCTACACAAATAACTTAGACTATAAGTTCACAATAATGTAAATATCAATATTAAGATTTGTCGAGGAAGGAAGAGGGCACCAAGAGGACGTCTTTGATGGTCATTCCCTCGGAATAAGATGATGTTTGACTGTTGATTTTCAGCGCTGGATTAAATTGGGGAAATACTACGTATCGTCACCAACTCTATGTTTTGTTCAAAAAATAGCAGGAACTTTCTGTTTTGTTCAAAATATAGTACGCGCCAATATGAAGACGCCAAATGGCGTCTTCTTTTTTGCCAGCGATGGTCAAAATGCTGACGTGGATTCCACCGTGGTAGCCAGGTGGACTCCACGATGGCATCCACGCCAGGTGGACTCCACGTCAGCATTTTGACCTTCGCTGGCCGTTGCCGCCGCTGCCCGTCGCTGCCCGTCGCGGGCGGCCGCCGCGGGCGCCCGTCTCTGGCCACCGCCGCCCGTCGCCGCCCGTCGCCGCCCGTCGCCGCCCGCCGCCGCCCGTCGCCGGCCGCTGCCGCCGCCGCCGTCCGTCTCCGGCCGCCTCTGCCGTCGCCGGCCGCTCGTCTTTTTCTCACCCTCGCTCACCCTCTTCCTCTGTCCTTCCCGTTTTCTCCTTCTCATCGTCTCTCCCTCTCTCCACTCGTTCTCTCTCTCTCGACCTCTCTCCCCCTCTCCTGCTCCTTCTCTCTCCCTCGCTCTCTCTCCTCTCCGTCTCACCTTCGCTCCCGCTAGTTCTCTCCCTCTCTCTCTCTCTCTCTCTCTCTCTCGTGCTCTCTGTCTCATTCTTCCACTTGTTCGCCCTCCCTCTCCCCACATTTCTTAACACCTCCCTCTCGCCCTCTCCCCCGCTCTCTCCCTCTCGTTTTCTTTTCCTCTCTGTCTCTGTCTCTCTGTCTCTCTCTGTCTCTCTCTCTCTCCCGCTACTGATGTAGCCCTCTCCCTCGCTCGTTCTCTTCCGCTCTCTCCCTGTCTCTCTCCCTCGTTCCGGTCTCACCCTCCCTCTCGTTCGCTCTCCCTCCCTCCTATATCGCCATCTCTCCCGCTCTCACTCTCTCCCTCTCGTTTTCTTTCTCCCTATTTCTATCCTACTCTCCCATTACTCCCTCCCTTCCTCTCTCTGCCACCGGCTCTCCCTCTCCTTTCTCAAGGCCCTCTCACTCTCGCCCTCTTGCCCTCTCTCTCACTGTCTCTCCTGCTCACCCTCTCCTCCTCTCTCACACTCACTTTCTCTCTTCCTCTCTCTATCCACCTCCCTCCGGCTTTCACCTCTGTCTTCCTCTCATTCTCTGCTCGCTCGCCCTCACTTTGGCTCTCCTTCTCTCCCTCTCTCATTCTCTCTCATACTCTCTCCCTCTAGCCAGCTCCCTCTCCCTCGCGCTCTCTTTCCCTACTGAACTCTCTCCTTCTCGCCTGCTCTCTCACTCTCGCTCCCTCTCACTTCCCGTCTCCAGCTCTGACTAAAGATCGATTGCCCCTCTCTCCTCAACGCCGCATAGTCTTCCCTCTATTGAAGATCGATTTCCTCTCCCTCACAGTCTCGCTCTATTGAAGATCGAGAGGTGTTTTCAGCCACTTTCAGCCAGGAATAGCGGCCTTTTTCTCTCTCTCTCTCTCTTTCTCTCTTTTCAACGCCGCAATCTCTATTTCCATCCACTTGTAGGCAGCTATAGCGGCCCTTTTTTATGACATTTGGGTGTCGGCCGAAGAGGGTGTCCAATGTGGATACTCCAATATCCATATTTGGATATCGTTATCGATATTGGGACATCCATATCAATATGGGAATATGGATATCGATATTCCAGATATCCATATTTGGATATCGATATCGGTTATTTAGATTTGGATAATTGGACATGGATATCGACATTCCACGATGTCCATATTTCGACATCGACATCCATTTTTCAGATTTCCATATTTGGATATCGATATCGACATTTTAGATTTTCATATTTGGACTTCGATATGGATATTTTAGTGCAGGCCATAAGAATCCTCCTGTGTCGTGCAGCTATAAGATATTCAGCCAAAGCAAAAGAGAATGTAAGTATCATATTGATTACTAAATTGCCTCTGTATAATTAATTAAATTATTCTTCTGTACCCGTTTGTCAAATAGGGCCGATGACCGAAGTTTTCTTTTTGGTTCGGATTCAAGCGATGTGTGCTCAAGTGACCCCGATGGATATTCAAGTGAAGAATGGAATGAAGAATTTTGTAACGGGCGGAGAAGTAGAAGAGAAGAACGTCAAGTAGAGCTATGTGGTGATGGTGAGGGTGAAATTATTTTGACCACACACAGCGGTAGAAGATATGATCCTGGGTGCCCCATCGATAATATTACAATGCAATTAGGCATGACATTTGAATCAGGTTCACAATTTAAAGCAGCCGTGAAGAACTACGCCGTATACAACGGGTTCAATGTTAGGTTTAAAAGGTCTACGTAGAATATAGTGGAAGTTGTATGCCAGGAACATTGTCCATGGAGGATATATGCTAGTTGGGGTCCTATGAGGGAGGCCTTTGTCATAAAGGCAGTAAATGATGAACATTGGTGCAATAGGGCTCCCACGAACATACAAGCCGATTATCGTTGGATCCCAGAACACTTCTTAGATACTATTCGAAGGGATATGAACTATAAGGTAGAAGATATGATGCAAGAATTGCATGAAAAGTATGGAATCATAGTTTCGCGGGGCACATGTTATAATGCAAGGTCCTGGGCGCGCAAGATGCTTCAAGGTTCTTTGAATGAGCATTATCACATGCTACCCTGCTATGTGGCTGAGTTACAGAAAGTGGGTAGGAACAGTACTTTCCAGTTGGAGGTGGAGCATGATATTCATAATTCTTTGCGTAGGTTTAGCAAACTCTATATTTGCTTCGAATCTCTAGCAAGGGGGTTCCTTGAGGGCTGTAGACCAGTGATTGGGCTGGATGGTTGTTTTTTGAAAACCGAATTGACGGGGCAGTTGTTGAGCGTCGTGGGGAGGGATGGGAATAACCAGATGTTTCCTATTGCTTGGGCGGTGGTAGAAGGGGAAAATCAAGCTTCTTGGACTTGGTTTATCAGCCTGCTGATGACTGATTTAAGAATTATTGATGGCTACGGTTGGACTATTATAAGATCAACAAAAGGTATTTAACTTTCTCATTCTCCGTATTCTACTTATTTTAAGACTTACTTGGTTAAGGTGGAACCAATGTCGTGCACTAAAACCTTGATACGCTTTGACATTTCGCAGGGTATCGCGAATGTAGTGGCAGGCTTGTTACCGCATGCGGAGCATAGGAATTTTGAAGACATATTTATTCAAATTGGAAGAAGAAGGGACATTCCAGTGGCATCTTGAGGAACCTATTTTGGAAAGCAGTGAAGTGCACAACCCGTGAAGGATTCCAGAGGGTTATCGGACAAATGAAGACATTGAAAGTAGCAGATGCGCAAAATTTTGTAGAGGTAGGCGTACAAAAGTTTTGCAGGGCTTTTATTTCTGACAAGCCGAAATGTGAGGTTATTGATAACAACATGTCTGAGTGTTTCAATAGCTTCATCTTGTGGAGTAGGTCTAAACCTATCATCGACATGTTGGAATACATTACAAGGGCAGTCATGGAGCATATAGTGAAGAAGAGGGAGTTATTCTCCGAGGGTGCTGATTCCTTATGCCCTCAGATAAGACGGGTACTCGAAGATAATAGACTCAAGTGTAGGACATGCAGTGTTATTCATGCAGGCTATCTTAAATTCGAGGTTAGCACACACGGAGAAGGGTTCGTGGTTGACCTGCGTGCCCAACACTGTACCTGCAGATATTGGGCTATCACGGGCATTCCATGCCCGCATTCTATTGCCTGCATTCACTTTATCCGAGCAGACCCTACTAATTACGTCAACGAATGGTTGAAGAGGGATTCATACCAGCTAGCTTATAGTTATGGTATTCCGCCGATGAATGGGAAAAAATTGTGGGGGGGAAATGAGGGAAGCTACCTCTTCCCCCCATTGGGAAGAAACAACCGGGAAGGCCAAAGCGTAGAAGAAGAATTGACGCTAGTGAAGCTGGTCCTAGTGGTCTACGATTAACCAAGAAAGGCGTGCAAATGCACTGCTCTCTCTGCAACCAAGGCGACCACAATAGAAAGACATGCGACAATACAAGGCTACAACCTGCATGTGAAGTATGGATTGAGTTTTTTATTGAACTTCCTTTATATCCTCGATTTTCCGTAAACCTGAAATATTAAGCACATCTTGAACAATCATATAGGGATCGCAGTCTTCTTCGGGAGGATTCAGCAAATTGTTGAAGAGCACGACCAAGTTCCAGGTTTGACTGTTTCTTCATTTTAATTAACTACTATGTAATTTGTTGGTCAGTACTCAGATATTAATCGGTCAGCATATTTTATAGGTATTAGTATGCCACCCGTCTTTGTTTTCGAGTGTTACAAGTTGTACAGGGGAATATTGGATTTCCTATATATTTCAGGATATTGAAATATGGAATATCGATATCAAGTTATATCGATATCAATATCCAAAAATTGATTTCGGGGAATATCGATATCGATATCGAATATTGATAGTGGGGAATATCGATATCAATAACAGTAAAGGGTAAGAGAGAGAGATTGATGGTACATGTCACACGTAACATGGAGGGAGATGCGGAGAGAGAGTAGTGAGCAAACAGAGTGTGTGTGAGAGAAGAGAGAGTGCGTAAGAGAGGAGAGAGAGTTGAAAGTGAGTGAGAGACAAGTGAGAGTAGAGAGTGTATGTGAAAGAGAGACTGGGAGAGAGAGAAAATTGATCTTCAATAGAGGGAAGATGATGCGACCATCTAAAGAGGACAGGAAGATTCAGATTTTTCTCATAACCATGGCAGTGAATATGGTCAATCCATCATGAAAATGATATTAAAGTGGCATGAATTTTTTTTTACGAACCGTGACAACATTTGAATGTGTGCAGATTGCCGTTAAAACATTTGAGAATCAGGAAAATAGAGAATTTGAGTTAGGGAGAGGTCTCTCTTTTGCCCACCCCATCATTTTCTCTTACTATTTTTCTCTCTCTTTCTAGCTCAAGATAGAGAGTCAGAGTGCAAGAATGTGTGTGAGAGAGAGAGATTGTGGCATTGAAAAGAGAGAGGAAGAGAGAAAGTGAGGGTGAGAGATGAGGAGAGGGTGAGCAGGAGAAAGGGGGAGAGAGAGTAGAATACCAGAGGGAGAGAGAAGGACGGTGAGAGAGTGAGAGGGCGAGACTGAGAGAGAGAGACTGCAAGAGTTATGGAGGGATAGAGGGAGTAGCTAAAGAGAGTAGAAGCGGGAGAGAGCAACAGAGAGAGGGGGTGACAGGGAGAGCCGGAGACGGGAAGTGAGAGGGAGAGAGAGTGAGAGAGCAGGCGAGAAGGAGGGAGTCTCATCCATCATCATCCATCATAATCATCATTCATCAATCATCATCATCATCATCTCACCGCAGATGCCGGCGAAATGCTCATCGCAGTCGTTAACAACGGCATCGAAGCTGTCCACGTAGCCCTGCAGGCCGGATGATTTTCCATGGCCTTCGTAGTCTATGCCGTAGACCGCGTATCCCGCCTTGGTCAGCCGAATTGCCGTCCCTGCAGCGATACCATTCAATTCCAAGTCCGTCAATCCTCCGCTATTCACTTATTTGTCCTCTTATACCATCCGATATTCTCCATCCCCTCACCTCTCATCAAGATGCCGCACTCCATCGCATACCCTGTAAGACACAGATCAATGAGAGAGAGATGCACATCGATACCGTAGATTGATAGACTGATAGATAGAGAGAGAGAGATGGGGAGACAAGATATAACAAGAAGTTGAGATAGATGAGAGAGAGATGGAGAGAAGAGACATAACAAGAAATGGAGAGAGATGGCAGAGAGAGATGGGGAGACAAGATATAACACGAGATTGAGATAGATGAGCGAGAGATGGAGAGCCGAGACCTAACAAGAGATTGAGATAGATGAGCGAGAGATGGAGAGACGAGACATAACAAGAGATGGAGATAGATGGGAGAGAGAGATGGGGAGCCACGATTTAACGAGAGATGGAGGTAGACGAGAGAAAGATGGAGAGACGAGAGAAAGTTGGAGAGACGAGACATAACAAGAGATGGAGATAAATGGGAGAGAGAGATGAGAAGACAAGATATAACACGAACTTGAGATAGATGAGAGGCAGATGAGAGAGAGAGAGATGGAGAGGAGACATAACAAGAGATTGAGATAGATGGGGAGAGAGATGGGGAGACACGATATAACACGAAATTGAGATAGATGAGAGAGATGGAGAGGAGACATAACAAGAGATGGAGATAAATGGGAGAGAAAGATGGGGGGACACGATATAACTAGAGATGGAGGTAGACGAGAGAAATATGGAGAGACAGTACGTAACAATATATGGAAACGGAGATATGTGGGAGAGAAAGAGAAGGAGAGACAAGATATACCTTGAGATAGAGATGGGGAAAGATGAGAGAGAGATGGGGAGACAAGATATAACAAGAAATGGAGATAGATGAAAGAGAGATGGAGAGACGAGACATAACAAAAGATAGAGATAGATGGGAGAGAGAGATGGGGAGACAAGATTTAGAGAGTGATTTAGGGGGAGAGAACGACCGCGGGAGACCAAGAGAACGAGAAAGAGAGGGGGGAGAGGGGGCGAAAGACAGAGAGCACGAGAGAGAGGGATGAGAGACAGAGAGAACTAGCGGGAGCGAGGGTGAGACGGAGAGGAGAGAGAGCGAGGGAGAGAGAAGGAGCAGGAGAGGGGGAGAGAGGGAGAGACGATGAGAAGGAGAAAACGGGAAGGACAGAGGAAGAGGGTGAGCGAGGGCGAGAAAAAGACGGGCGGCCGGAGACGGACGGCGGCGGCAGCAGCGGCCGGCGACGGGCGGCGGGCGGCGACAGCGGCGGGCGGCGACAGCGGCGGCGGCGATGGGCGACGGTGGCCAGAGACGGGCGCCAGCGGCCGCCGCGACGCGGCAGCGAGCGGCAGCGGTAACGGCGAAGGTCAAAATGCTGATGTGGAGTCCACCTGGCTACCACGGTGGAATCCACGTCAGCATTTTGACCATCGCTGGCAAAAAATAAAGACGCCATTTGGCGTCTTCTTATTGGCGCGTGCTATATTTTGAACAAAACAGAAAGTTCCTGCTATTTTTTGAACAAAACATAGAGTTGGTGACGATACGTAGTATTTCCCCAATTAAATTTAGAAATGATGTGACCTACACCACCCTGCGAACCTACGGACAAAGCAGTCTGTATAGCCGCGACATCTCTGCGTTCTACTAACTTTGTACTAGTGAGTTGGGTTGCCGCCTCTATTGCTTCCCAAACAGATATCCCATCGTTGCCCACGACCTGCAATAGTTCAAAAGATAACATGAAGAGGCACTCTAAGAAGGGTAGGTGGTCGTGCAGCTGTAGGGATGAGATTTGAGATAATACGGTACTTCTTACCATATCAGCGAGTAGTGCGCTGACAGTTCGGCCGCGTGGAACTTCAGGTTTTGTTTTGACGACGTTCTCTTCATTGTTGCACTCTTCTCCTGGCAGTAGTTCCATTGAAAGGCAGCAAAAGAGAGAAGTGCTCTACAGATTGTTATGGGAGAAGGCAAAGTCAGTTTTGTGAATCTTTTAGTTCTCGCAGTTCACGTCTTTTATCATGTTACTATCAGCTGAAGCGACGGGATCTTTAATTTGGTGACGTTTCGTCTTTTCTTTTCCCTAAACGACGTGCTCATTCTCCCAACGCACCGTCAAAACCGACGGTCTGCATTCCTTGGTTTCATCGTGGTAGATATAAGTACAAGTGTGATATTCAAACATTCCATTGTTATTAGAAACTATCTTTGTTTTTTTTTCATCGGATAGTATTTCGCTTACATTCGAAATCGCGTAAATTCAATTTGCCTTATTATTTTTCCATCACTCAGATGCATTTATGCATTAACTATGGTGCTTACAACATTCCTATTGTTTGATCTTCTTAGATCACCGTAATGAATGGCGAAGGGAAAGAATGTAGAAGAAGAAAGGAGAGATAGAAGAGAAAGATGAGACACAGGAGTAAATCAAGATCGTTGTATTAATCTGCAAGCCTTTCCTGGAACATTGGTTGTATATTTATACTTAGTTATAAGTAGTTATCATATACACATCCGTTGTAACGATTTACAACGGATATAAAAGTTTAAATGCAACTTCTAATCTTGACCGTTATAACAAATCGGGGGCACAGATCTCGTCCCTTGATCTGTGCCTTATACCCGTTTATATAACGAACTAATCTTGACCGTTATAACAGTTCGGGTGCACCGATCGCAGCCGTTGATCGGCGCGATGGACCCATCGGTTATAACGGCTATATCAAGATTTGATCCTGACCGTTATAAAAAACTTATTGTTTAATCCTGACTGTCTATTGTTTGATCCTAACTATATTGAATCCTATTCTATGTTTAAACCTATATTGAATCCTATTATCTAATCTCTAACGAGTATATAAAATATATCAATTTTACTAACTAATCTTATTAAGCCCTATCAGAAGAACGGCGGTCTGAGTGAAGAGTCGACGGGCTGACTGAAGAGTCGACGCCTGCCGAGCTGGCTTCACAGCTTCCGCTCGGCGGAGACGAGTACTGGTTCTTTGAGAAGCCTGCCGAGCTGGCTTCACAGCTTCTACTTGGTGGAGACGAGTAAAACTCCTCAATACCTATGACAACCTGAAAATGTTAGCATGCCTTTATTACTCATATAAATACTTGGCATAAAGAAGACCGTGGAACCTCGAGACTGGGATTTAAGAACTTGAAATGATAATGTTCTATTGAAATAGGTACATTATACTAATCTCTCACAGTTCAAGTTTTATATCCTGTTGCTATCAGATGAAGCAACGGGTTCTTTAATTTTGTGACGTTTCATCTTTTCCGCCCCTAAAGGACGCACTCATTATCCCGACGCACCGTCTAAACCGTTGGTCTGTATTTCTTGGTTACATCGCGGTAGGGGTAAGTAAAAGTGTGATGTTCAAACATTTAATAGTTATTAGAAACTATTTTTGTTCTTTTTCCATCAGATTGTGTTTAGTGTTAGAACTTGTCAGAGTGATAGTTTTCCGTAATGGTGAGAATGGAATAGAGGAGAAGAGAGATGAGAGAAGAAGAGGGAAGAATACACCAACATGTGTGATTCAGAAGATAGATGAAAATGAAAAACACTCTTACAAAACTACACAAGTTTTTTTGGATTTGTAGTCTGTGCAGTTACGTTCGAAATTATGGTTTAGCTGTCATAATCTAGTCGTTGGGACAGATTATAATGGCTAGACTGGATTAGATCTTTGTGGTTGATTGTGGTGGACTAATCCTGGCCATTATCAGGTATTAGGTCCGTGTCAGGATGTAAGTGGCGAATCATTTATTCAAGTGGGGATCGGTTGTCACTATGGCTGCCGTGATGAGCGAAATGCTGACTTGGCTCTCCTGATGCTTCTTCCTTAATATTTAGCTTACATTTGAAATCCAGTAAATTCAATTTGCCATCATATTTCCCCATAACTCAGATGCCTTTATGCATCAACTATGGTGTATACGACAAAATCTTATCACTTAGTCACTCTTATGACAACCTGAAAATGTTAGCCTGCCATAGTGAACAGGAGCGTTTTGTGTAATTATGTTACACCTTACGCTATGTTGCCAATAAAAATTATTACAACAATAAAATTAGTGTACTTTATTACTTATGTAATACTTGTCATAAAGAAGACCGTGAAACCTTGAGATTGGGAATTAAGAACTTAAATTAATGTTTGATTGAAATAGGGTACATTATACAAATTATTTGATTCGAGCACAAACATGCAGTCAAAATAAATTAATTTCCTAAGACCGGCACTGAGTAGTTAAATGCAAAAATAATTGTCACACATATATGGATTTCTACTGTAATGCCACTTATGTGATATAATACTTTACACATTTTTATGTGATTCAAATATGGCTCAGTTATTTGAATCCACAATTAGATATACCCATCAAACACAACAATAATTCCAATATGATCCCTCTCGTATCTCTAGCCGAGTAAGGGCATCTTTATATTTTACTTTGTTTCTCATTATCCCTCTTAATGATCTTTCCCTCCTTGTTTGATGGCAGGATTCTAGATGCTTACTCAAACCCATTTGGAGACACTAGAGAACCAACGACACCCATGCTGTTGGTTATTATTCTCAATGTGCATCTTATAGTGCTCACCACCCAGCTGCAAGCACTCATAGCAGTCATTGTTGTTGTTCGAAAGCTATAACATAGTTTTCTTTGCAGCAAAAGCTATAATCAATTCCAAATCAATATCTAAAACCCTACACATAAAGTGCACATAATGAACCCAAGATAAGGCCTGAACTTATACATATTTTAAGGGCATTTTATCATGATTCTATTAATGTTGCATTTATCTTTATATGAATTTTCATCTCATGCATTAAATGTGGCATTTGGTTAAAAAAATAGATTTAATGTAACTCTTGCATAATTTATAAGTCCAAATATTTTCATGCACAGTGTGTTTTAACATTACTAATTCAATGGGTTGAATTCTTTATCTAGTTGTTAATCCCCCTTTTTTAGGTCTGAAGATTAATAAATGAAAACTTTTAAAATATACAAATAAGAAAAAAAACACCCCCCCCCCCACACATATTTATATAAAGAAAAAAAAATCCTAGCAGCCAAGGCAGCTAGCTTGGCGTAACAATGGTCTAGCAAGCGGCGAGCAGGCACGTGCAGAGCGCTCAAGCCCGTACATTAGCTGGCGATCATTGATGCTCCATCAGTAGTGCTCGGAAACCGCGCACACAGAAGCCAAACACAAGAAGTCCCATCAAAGGGATCCCATAGAGGCCCAGCATATAGGTACCCCACCCCGCACAAGTGTGGGGGGGGGGGGAGATATCATTTTATTTCATTGATCTTATTCTAATCAGATTTATATAGCTCTCATTTCTAACATTTTCTGGTATGGGAGATACCTTATTATTTCTTTCAGCTCCCCACCGGGCCGGACTGACAAGTGATGAGATAGATTGGGGCCCAACGCACTGAGATCTTAAGAAAATTAGAAATAAAAGATGGATGGCTTTGAGCCGACTTGGCTCGAGGCCCTTGTCATAATGGGCTGATTTTAAGTTAGGCTTTATAATCTTGGCTGTTCGATCTTCCTAAAAAAGATCTGACGGTGAGATCTTCTTCGTTCTATCAATCTTATTTTCTCTCTTTTTCTAGGCCTCTAATTGGTTGCCACTGCTGATGAGGTTGGCGGGGCCCTTCAACAGATAAATCACAAATTATAGGATCACTGCCCTTATGAAGGAAATCAGACAGCCAAGGGCAGATTCATCAATCTCTGCCCTTGGCTATTACCTCCCACTGCTGCACTGTGGTTTCGGGCCATGGGGGCTCACCTGGGGTGTTCCTACGGCCCCTAAAAAACCTCATGGCCGAAAAACTCATCTACGGTCAGCGGAGACCTTTCTTAAGCCCCTACTTTTGTGGCTTTCGGCAGAGACAGTTGATGGCGCGGGAGACCCGCCTTGAGGTTTCCTCACTGCCTAAGAGTAGTGACAGTTCTTTGGACATTTGGGAAGCTCAAGATGGTGCCAAGCTACACATCATGCTCTAGAACATACAAAGTAATGTTCGAACTCTATCATAGCAACTCTATCATCCTCAATTTTTGTTTATGTATATGTTCAATGTTCACCATCTCTCCCTTGTTTCTTCCCTCTCACAACAAGCAATGGCACGGCAAAGGTGTCTAGGGTTTATTTGACAAAAAGACTTACATTCGTGCAGGTTGAGCTCATTTAAATACCAGCCAATATGAAACAAGGTAGTGGATGGCATTAGAATAAGTGACCTTAATTAGACATTTGGGCACTTATAATATGTGGCCCATTAAAAACATAAAATGAACAAAGTAGAAAAACATATGGGCCACTTATAACCCATAAACCATTTAAAACTCTAATAACATAATAATTAAATCAATGTATACAGTTCCATCAACACCCTCCCGCAAGTCAGGTCTGGATGTTGATCATGCCCAACTTGATAACCAATTTCTAGAATTGTGTCTAAGGCAGACCTTGGGAGAAAATCTCCACAATTTGTGCTGCAGATCTCACAAATTCTAGATCAATAATTTTGGCTTCTATACTTCTCCTTAACATAATGCATATTCATGCAGATATGCCTAGTTATACAATGTCAAACCAGAATATGTCCTCTAGGAATAGCTGACTTATTATTAAAGTGAAAACTGATACCATTCATGGAATAAAGTACATGTTCTTCAAGTATCTATCGGATCCACATTGTTTCACACACTCCTAGCATCATAGCCCTATACTTAGCTTATGCACTAGAAAGGGATACAATCTCATGTTTCTTACTTCACCAGCTTACCAAACTTCCCTCAATGAATGCACAACACCCATTAGTCGATCGATTATCAACAACAGATCCTAAAAACTCAGCACAAGATTACATCTCTAATGAGACTCTGCCGCTTCTAGACAATAGTGTACTTTAACCAGTCGTGACTTTCAGGTAGACTACAACATAATGTGTTGCATACAAATGGATCTAATGAAAGTTATTCATGAATTGGCTTAGCAATTGACAACATAAGCAATGTCTGGACGGGTATGATTCAAAAAAATTAGCTTCCAACTAGCCTCTAGAATGACTCTTTGTTGACAGGTACATGATGACGGCAAATTGTGATGATAATTTTCTTTTTGCTGTAATTTTAATTTGTCTAAATGAAATAAATTAAATAAAATAGAAAACTCATTTAAACATGTGTAGAATGGGAGTGAAGTCGTCTCCACATGGACTAGCCTTTAGAGGTGGATTTAATGATTGAGAGAGAATCAGGATTATATATATTAATAGCCAATAGTAAGAATTGATAAACAGAAGTAATGAACGGGAGAGTTGAAATACTGATAAGATGAGATCACTTGTCGCCTTTTATGATATATGTTTCTTATTGATTTTTAAGATAGTAAGCAACTATGATTCTGAATTCAGATTTACAGTTTTAGAATAAGGGGGAATACGAAGATATGCAGTAGAAGAGGTATATAAGATCATTCAGCTAGAGAGAATGATAATATACTATTCTTAATAGAAGATAGGAAGGTTATTTATTTAATTTTTAGTAACTTGTATATTAGATAGGAGATAGATATATTAATTATGCATATTAAGATTTATTTACATAGGAAGAAATTTTTATTTTTACTAAGATGTAAGGACTTAACAAATAATAGTTATTTTAATAAAAGGTAAGAAGATGAGGAAATGTGAAAGAAGTCCTACTTATGATAAAATTAATACGGGATTATTGATTGATTTATAAATTCAATAAGAGGAATATATATATATATATACTTAGTAAGAAAGACAGATAGGAGAAAAGGGATAATCAAATTGGAAAAGAATTAAGTGATTAACTAGTGAAGATGTTTAAAGTAGTTTACTTGATAGTAAGAGTTAGATTAAGATAAGATAGACGTGCTAATAAGAGTAATTAACAGTGATTATTTATAAGGTTATATGATTAGTAGGTGGATAATAATAATTGAAAATGGATTTATTGGTATATTTTATAAGTAACTATTTTTAGTATTTTTATATGATAAGATCGAAAGAAAAATAGGATAAATTCGCGAAAATTCCTCAATGCCAGATAGTTTTTGTTAAAATGCCTCAAAGAGGTTGACTTTGGAAAACAAGATTCAAACTTCTATTTGAGAACATATTTAGCTAAAATCACAACTATATATTGGAATATGAAGCAAAGTATCTATCTAAGAGCTGTAAAATATCACCAGAAGTGCCCAGATTTGGGCGGCCGAGGTTGGGGGCGCCATTCACCACCCCTTGCCTTTGGCTTGTGTCTCAGCTGTCTGCCTCCGTGATGGAGCACTTCTGGGACGATCAAACCTATAGGCGCCTTCCCGAGCCAGCTAAGCCTCCCTAGAGCTGTCACCTCTTCCAATTTGGTTGGACAAGCTCTGGACAGGTCTCCCACTGCCGCCCTTGATCTAGGTCAAAATATAGCAAATCAAGGGCTGTCAAGCCCCATTAAAGGCTTAGGAAGGACCTCCCATGGTCGTCGATGCAATGGGATGGCCTTGGGGGTCCCTAGGCAATCAGATTGCCCTAGCCCCTCCCCCCCTCTATTGGACGAAAACCGCCATCCGATGACGGGGTCAACCGCTAGGGGCAAATATGGATGGAATTGCCCCAAGACATTTGTTCCACTTCATACTGGGTCCGATGGCTACGATTAAATCATAGTCATCGACCCCTTTAAGTTTTGTGTACCCTCTAGCCACATCAACATCCTCATTAGCGACCTCGTCAGCCTTTTTCATAATTCTGATTCACCCATCAAGGATCCCCCCATCCTCATCAGCGGTTGCGGCGAATCATAAATCGACAAAATAAAAAGAAAGAAAAGTTAATACGAATAAGAAGATCTCACCATCCAATCTTCCTTAAGAATATCGAACGGTCAAGATTATATCTGTACATTTAAATCAGCTCGTTATGATATGGGCTTGGGGTCGAAATGTTCTGAAGCCTAGTCATAATTCCTTTTAGTTTTCTAGATATCATTTCCCATTGGAATGGGATGCTTCTCGGCCAGGCCCAATGGAGAGCAGAAAGAAACAGGCAAATCTAATCCCACATAGGAAATTATTAGAAAAGCAATAGCTATATAAATTTGACCAAAGAATGATGAACGCAATAACTACTTCCCTCTTCCGCGTGCGTGCACAGGCTTGACTATTGTGGGCCTTTATGGGCTCCCTATAGACACCCTGGCTCAGCCCTCGCTGCCCACTTATATTTCTATCTGTCTCTTATTATTTCTTTATTTAACTTAGACTTCCTCCTGCAAAAGCATAAACTAACATACTATAGGGAGCATTAATCAAATTAGCAATTTTTATATTCTTTTTTACTAAGAAATAATTGGACTTATAAAATATGTAAAAATTAAATTAAAATTCATTGTTTTACCAAGTGCTCTATTAAATGCATGGGATGAAAATTCTTGCAAAGATGACGGTAATATGAATAGAATGATGAAAAAATGGCCTTAAAATATGTATAATTTCATGCCTTGTTTAGGGTTCATCAGTACGCTATCCTCTCGATTCTCTAGCCTGACATATTCTGAACATGAGTCTTGACCATTTCAGAGGAGATCATTTTTATCTCCTTCAATCAATCTAGTATATGCTTGTGTTATGATAAGGATATGCCTTCATTTGAGTATACCTCCTCGATTCCCAAAATATACCACAATCGCCCTATATCTTTGACATCAAACTCCTTTGAATAATCCCGACTCCACATCTGGAATCCATCAGCGTCATCTTTAGTTATAATCATATCATCCATGTAAATGATTGAAATCTTTCATCTATCGGCAGGACCAAACTGAAAGAATAGGTATGATCCCCATTACTCTATTCATATCTTTGGCCCTTCACTACTCGAGCAAGTTTCCCAAACCATGTTATGTGAGACTACTTGAGGCCATACAATGCCTTTTTTAACTCAAATACAACATATTATTGGCCTATCAACTTGTAACCAGGGGAGGAGACATTTAAATTTATTCTTCTAATTCTCCATCATAGAAGGCATTTCCCACATCATACTAGTAAATATTCCATCCAAGCTGTGCTACCAAGGAAATCAAAACCTTTACAATATTAAATTTTGTAACTGGTACAAATGTATCAAAGTAATCAATTCCATGGGACTGAGTATAACCTTTGGCTACAAGTCTAGATTTACATTTTTCTGAAGTTCCCTCTGCCTTGTACTTCATTGTATACACCCAGCGGCATCCCACAAGTCGATTGTGGGGAGATTATTCACTTTTATTTCTTTGAGAGCTTCAATTTCTTTATCCGTTACCTACTTCCACTTTATATTGTTCAGTGCTTCTACATTCCTTGGACCATGTATAATAAGGAATTCACAATGGACTTGTATTGCAAACCCAGCCTTTCATTTGATATGTATATTTTAATGGATACCTAACACATGTGCTACATCTTCTTATGCCTTTGTGTAAAGAAATGGGCCATCCCAACTAACTTTCAGCAGAGACAAATATTTTCTATAGTTGATTGAGCTTTTCCCTCGAGCTGATTGTGCTTTCTATAGTTGCGTAGCATTTGGCATCGTGATCTTCTAGCAATAGTAGACCCCTCTCCCACCAAATGGATCCAATCTTCCTCTCTGATACCTTGTCATGCAATAATCATGAGTCAGGATCAAGAACAAGCCTCCACCTAGTGTCATTCATAATTTTTTGAATTGAGCGTAAATGTGCGTTGAGCTCAGGTACATACAAGACAACCTTCAAAATTCCTATACTGCTGAGGTCGACCTCACCAATTCCCATCACCAAAAGATATTGTCCACCAGCCATCAACACACTCCTAGGTCCTTTTGAGGTTGGAGTAGTAGCCAAGTTGCCTTGATTAGGGTTCATATGCAGACCAAGGAGTAGGCAACCACTTCCCTAACTCTCTCATGTGACTTTTTCAATTTCTATGGCTTGGCAAGTTTATCTGTTTCAGACACACACACGTTATTTTACTACTGATTCTTGTATGCCAATTTCCAGCATGTTTCTTTAGTATGTCTCTTTTTCTTGCAGCAATTGAAAATTATTTCATCATCCCTATAATTGCCTAGTGGTGGTCATCTTCATATAGGCACCTTGTTGCATAATTGGAGGATCTCCCTTGGGTATTGACCAAGGGTCAGCCCTTTAAACTACAAATGTTGCTTGGGTGGACTTGTAAGGTTCATATCTCGCCCTCAAGCAAGCATCCTCTTCAGCTACCATCTCAATAGCTCGGCCTAAATCTGGAATATTTTCTCACTTGAGTATTTGGCTCTTGACACTCTCATACTCAGAATTGAGACCCACAAGGAAATAGAGTAGCCCATGCTTTAGTTTATATCCTCTTTTCACTGAGTGAGGATTTTCTATGGGCCAGAAATGGTCGATTTCCCTCCAAATTGTCTTTAGTCAACAAGCATACACCATTACTAAATCATCTCCCTGCTTGGATTGGGCAGCCTTCGCATTGAGATCATATAGCTTCCGATCATCATTCTGTTTGGCATTGTTCTTATGAATCTCCTCCCACAATTTATTCATTGTGTTCTTCCTCATTTCTAGAACCGTAGAACACACTACTGGATGAGTGCTTCCTCAGCACGCTAAGTTTGTACATAGATTGACCATTCTTGATCGGATCCTCGGTAAGATGATCTCCCAGAAATCTTCCTTCAATACATAGCTCCACAAGCTTCTTCCATTCATAATTATTGAACCATCAAACTTAGGTTCAATATATGAAAATATTAGGACACATGGGTGCTTTTCTTCTACCTAAACCACTTCATTAGCTTTTTCCATGGATGTTCATATAGATTGTGGGAGACCTTGAGTGAACCACCAAACAAATACAATAAAAAATACCCTCTCATGATGGGAGTGGGGAGAGCATTGTCTAGAACAATGGAACCTGCTCTGATACCATGTTAGATACTCACCATCTCTCCCTTGATGCTCCCCTCTCTCAAGACACAATGGGACCCTAGTGGTGGCTAGGGTTTACTTGATCAAAAGGCTTGGATTCACTTTGGTCGAGTTGGTTTCAATATGAGCCAACACGAACAAGTTAGTGGACCCCACAAGAAAAAGTGACTCAAAACAAGCATATGGCCCACTTATAACACTTAGCCCATTTACTGCATGTCGGACTCTTAAATGACTTGGGGTATGGTTAATCTTCAAATCATAATCCATCATTTAGTTAGTATTGATGCTTAAAGAGGATAACTAGATAACAACTTCTATAGTATTCTTATTACCTTGGTGAGGGATTTACCTCCATTGTGTTCCTTTTGTCAATCTTCTCCCATATTAAGGGTGCACATTCTTTGCTTGGCACTCAATCACCTCCACATTATATATGAGCTGAGAATTATTTGGATCCCATGGCTAAAGACTCGTAAGCCATAGTGAAACCATAGTCATCTATCCACAATATGTCCTCGAAGTCTTGGGTTAATGGATCACTTATACAACCCTAAGATTAATCAACTTGATTCATATTTCGGAATAATATAGTTCAAGGGTTCATACAGATATATTTAGCGAAATCTTTCTACCAAGAGCAAGCATCATTTATCCTTAGAGTCTCCACACAAACAACCACATGATTGACCACTTTTTTCACATATGTATTACCATATAGTGATATTCTATATGAATAATTTGATGTCGATCTCGCCTATCCATTAAATAGGAATATTTAGCATACATGTTTAAGGACAAGTGATGATTGTGTTATGATCCCATCGAAATTGACAAGGTCAGTTCACATATTGATGGACTTCATTATAAACATCACACCATAATGATAATGATTAAATATTAATTTAGTGGTGAACTGGATCTCGACAAAGTTAAATTTATATCAATATACAATAGTGGATAAAGGTAACAAGAAGGGTTGAAACAAAATCATAAAAAATGTAAAAGTAAGGTATATTGAACCAACTTGTTATGCTTGATTGAATATTCAAGGTATTTTTCATTGAAATAATGTAAATGATGATTTCTTATTGAAAATATTTGAAAATATATTTGGTAAAATTATGTCCGTATCTGTAAGTCTTTGAATTAATTGAATATATACACTTTAAGTGTGTCTTATTGGACTTTGGCGGTCAACTAGACGAAGGCTTTGGGGGTTTCAAGAAGATAGGGTTCGGCCGGCAGAGTCAAATGAGATCAATCATCATCTCTCCAAGGAAAACTTTCCGGGGTTGAGGACGACAGAGCTTCACCATCATTTTATTTAACTGGTATCCTTGTTACACCCTATTACATGGTGTTTTGATGGAGGGCCATTCACACGAGCTTGGTTAGGGCTCATCATCAAATCAGGTTTAATAACCCCGTAAAACATTAAGGACTAGCCTAAGCTTTATAAAATAGTTAACTAAGTCTGCCATATCATCTACATCATTATATACATAGTTAAACATATTTAATGTAGTTACCTATATTAGTTGGAATAATATTTAAATGACCAAATTTATCCCCCTTAGGTCAAACCTTAGCCACTTAAACCCACAATTCTACCATATCTTATTAATATCATTAATTTAACAATATGGTATCATTAAATAATCATACTTGAATTCAATGAAGTTAAGCACTTTTATTAATATTGAATATTTTTATGTCTCATTTGCATATGCTTTCAGATATGAAATAGGAAAATTCTCTATGGCCTCGTCAAAGACAGTTAAAATTTATTCTATTAGTGTGATATGCCAAAAAAGGAGCAAATTAGGATTTAGGATTTGAAGGAGACATTACTGCTACAGTGGTAACAACATTAACAAAATATGAGTAAAATCACCCGGGCAGAGATTGCATTGATGATTTGTTTGATCCTCGAGTGAGTCTCTAGATGTATCCATGTAAAATGACGAATCTCCTGCTTCACCTTGATGAGCTCTATTCACACTCCATCGTTGTTGTTACGATGTCCCGATTGCATCAAGAATGGAGAGGAGCAGTGGGAAGAAGAGAGAAGGGGAAGGCCCCTGAACAATTCTGGCCTTGGTGAATTTTTCTTAGGGGCTTTGCTATTTATATTAAGTGGGTATTTTCAAGAGAAACTTCCAAACTTTAAGTATTTCTTCCGAAATCCAAAAGGCCATTAGCATGGGATATGAGTCTAGTTAACAATGTTGATGGCCTCATAAACTTTGTTTGGCTTTCACATTAATTTACTTTATGATCATATCTATTAATTAATGTCTGCTCAATTTAACCCAACCAAAGATATAATAAAGTGATCACTAGTTTTAAGTGTGTATTCTAAATATTCATATTTAATGGATACACGAGATAGACATCAAATTATCTTTTAAGAATAGAACTATCTAATCCTAATTAAACAACCAGTGTGGCTAATCCTATGATCATTAGCCCAAGGATAATAAGGATAGATAGTGGGTTGTCTTTAGAGAAATAGTTATTCAATTGATCTGTATGAATCCCTTAAACCTAAACATCAATTATGTTAATTCATTTCATTATGATTTAAGCGCATGGAGGACTATGTTTTATCTAAGACGTATGAGTTCCAAATCATGGGATTCAAATATGTCCTAGCTCGGACATACCAAGAATACACAAAAGGTGACTGTGTTATAAATATGAGAAAATTTTCTTTTGGAATACGACAAGATGGACCTAAGGAAGAAGATGTGTCAAATCCCTTGCCAAGGTAGAGGGGACGTTGGAGAAGGTGTTCTCCAATAGTCCCCATTTTACATAAGTACTAACTTAGTGACTTCTTAGGATTTCATTAGTAACCATACTGTTTAAGTCATTCGTGAGTCTTGCATTGATGACATATTTTACATCCATGATAGCTGATGAAAGTAAAATTTCCATAAGAAAATTCAAATTATGTAGTGTATGTTAGGGTATGATGTATGGCCTAGCACCCCATGGGCTGGAAGCTTATCCAATCGATTGGGTTAAATTGATCATTGATTAATTCATCTATATGTGGGCAAAGTTAATTAATACAGTTTGGGAATAAATACACTAATTGCATTAACAAAGTTAATTAATAAATTAAGTACAGGCCATTCAATTTATTAAATGCATTAATACATGGGCCTACGGGATCACAAGCTTAAGATTCATGGATGGTGGTGGATACAATTTAATCATAACGACTTCAATGAAAAATCCTTAAATAATTATCAATAGGGGCACCCATTTTAGGTGTCCATGACAACTAACTTGCCTCCCATTCCTTTCTTATTTATCTCCCGCTCCACTAAATTCACTAAAAGGTCTTTATGGTGAGGATACCAACTAGATTTTCAAAGAGTTGGAGAAGAAGAGTGATAGAGTGAGAAGTCCCACACCATCGAAGACATCATCGGAGCCATCATCCTCATCATCGACAGCCCCGCCGATTCATGTCCAGCCTGACCAGTATGCCAAGGCGAAGGTGAAGACACCCAGATTCAAATATCTTAGGTAAAGTCAGTCAGTACACACGTCCAGGTATTCGAGTGTTTTGATTTTACCCCGGCACATGCTTGTTATGTTTGTCATATTTTGTCCACGTGTTTGTTGTGTTTGCCATGTTTTTCATGTTTGTCGTGGTCATTGTGTTTTGGCCATACCCTACTTGGGCACGACCTTTTCGTGTTTCATGTTCTTTTTGTTTTGTCTTAAAAGGGGCCATCATGTTTTAAGGGCCCCCCATATTGGACCCATTGTAAGGGGCCAATTAAGACCCCTGTACAAGGGAATGATGGGCCCCAACCAAGGGCAGACCTGGTTTTTGTTTTCAATTGGAAATTTGATTATGGTCTCTTGAGGACGAACGAAGAAGAAGAAGGGGAAGAAGGACAAGGAAGGTAGTGAGGGGAAGAGGGCTGCTGCCACTACCGCTGTGCCCCACGTTGTCTGTTACCGTTGCACCCGTGTGCCGTTGCCGTCGTGCCCCTTTCTGCTGTTGCTGCACCCATGCCGCCCGTTGGCACCCTATGCGCCACTACTGACGTGCCCGATGCTGTCAATGTAGTGCCCATGGGGCCCGCTGCCGCCATGCCCCACGTTGTTGTCACCGCCTCCCGCGTCGCCTATTGCTGCTGCACTAGCGCGCCGTTGTCACCGTGTCCTGCACCAACCGCTACGTCTACGCCCATGTGTCGCTGCTAAAGAGCCACCTGTTGTTTGCGCGCCCACGCACCATTGCCGCACCACTGTTGTTGTGTCTCACGTCGCTTGTTGTCGTCGCGCCCCGCGCTGCGCTACCACTGTGCCCCATGCTGCTCATGCTACGTGTGCCGCTACTGCTGGGCCCCGCGCTGCTCACACCACGTGCGCTGCTACTGCTGCGCCCTGTGCTGCTCACATTGTGCGCGCCGCTACCCCTGCGCCTCGCGCCACTCGTGTCGCCCGTGCCCGAGCAGCAAACGCTGCTGCCCGCCGCGCCACTCGCGACGCCGGCGCATGGTGCTGTCAACACCGCTGCTCGCGTCAATCGCATTCTGCATAGTTGAGTACCGCGCATTATGCGCTGCCCGCGCCGACCTGTTGCTCAGGTTCCACACTACCGAGCTGCTTTCATTCGCCCGCGCTGCTTAGCCATTGTGCCCTTGCTCCCTCGCCTTCTCCTCCCCGCGTCTTGTCTCATGCGCTGTGGCTCTACCGACAGTCGAGCGACGTCGTGCCTGCCTTCAGCACACCTTCGATGCACTTGCCTGCACGGGCTATTACACCGACGAGTTTGCCTACATCAGAACAACACGCCTGACAAGGTACTTTGCTTCCCTTGCTCGCAAGTTAATTTTATCGCCTATTGTAAATCTCTCGGCTGCAGTCCACCATGCTCAGGTTAGACTAGGTGAGTGGAAAACCCACTACGAGGGATACATCTTGAGTGAATTCTTGGATACGGGCCTAGCCCATCCATTATTTGTGAGAGTTGATGGATTTAATCGGCTTAGCATCGTAGTCACCATCGTCGCTCGAACGAGGGCTAGAAGGTCAGCGTCACTGTCACCGATCACCCACCCCAGAGCTTGGAGATCTGCGAAAACCCTCGAGTCAGGGCATGCACGTACATCCGCCTATGAACTTCACATCATGAAGTTTAATCCCCATAGGGAATTAATTACTCGTTAGATGATGTCACCGATGATGTCCGACATCATCTTGGTATCAGAGCCAGGTTGTGGTTGTCCATAGTTTGCTTCCGTATCGTAGCATCATCTATCTGCATAGGTCATAATCTAAGTATTCTTGTCCGTCTACAAGACATGAATCAACTTGATTGACAATTTGGTATAATACCATTAAGGGATTCATACGGATCAATTCACTGAATTCTTTCCACTAAAGAGCACCCACTATCTATCCTTAGTGTCTATACTAATGGCGACACGATCGGCCATACTCATCATATGAGTGAGGCTAGATAGTGATATTTTATCAGGATATTTTGATGTCCTTCTCGAGTATCCTTCAAATAAGAATATTTAGAACACATGCGTAAAGACTAGTGATCTATGTATTACGATCTCATAATAATTCACTAAGTCTGGTCATATATTCATGGACTTCATTATAAGCATCACATGCACACTATAATGAATATGTTCTATCAATGAACATTGTACGAGATATGGAATGTGTAATTGGCTTGTCGGCCACATATATTTCCATCACTCAATACATCTAGAAGCCAAGTACATGAATGACTTGAAGATACTATGATGTAACACGAAGTGTCGAGATCAAACGTCTCGTATCACACCGTAAGGAGGGGGCTATGATGTGTGATGCAATGTGGAGAAATGATGTGAATTGTATTTTAAGTCAAAAGATGAATACAAAGGTAATCCACTGATCCAACACGATAGTACAGATACTCAGCATGAGGGGTAGGGACATTGACAAGCTCCCAATGACCCGAGTGTTCAACTCGAAGGCATACGGGATGGGGCACAATCAGCATATGTGAGGGTCCCGACTGTCGGTGAGAGCAATGCAGACCCGACACCAAGAATGAAATATCTAACTTGAGTGTTGCTGGCTAATCCTATTTCATGAGAACCCTTGATAGAGGAGCGAACAAAATCGATACTAGCAGCGGTAATAATACTGTAAAAAGGGAAGAGAAGATAGAACCTACAGGCTCATGCCCGCACGGTGGGGCGAGTCTCGACTGTCATATATTAATGAGGAAAATCCAAAGTAAGTGATGGCCTACGACAAGGGTAGAGATAACATAGATGGTGGTCGTGCGGCTACTGTGCTACTCCAATGGAGGGGTGGGACGTGACATGCATCTCGATTGGTTTCACACTTAGGGCGGTTGAGACGGGGGCCACAAACAATGTAGGGGTGGGCTACACGCAGGAGTCACTATGGTAGAAGTGGATGCCAGACAACTGTAGCTGGTGCGGCAAGGGCCGCGGGCGTGCGACGGTGGCTGTAGTTCGAACGCAGGGGTGGCGGCAGGGCAGTTACCACCACGGGCGATCAAGCACCGGGGCGGCAGCATGCATGGGTGTGCCCTATAGTGGTTTGGAGGCTGCAGAGGGTGCAATCAGGGAGTGCTCGTGGGGCAGCTGGGGCTAAGAAAAGAGGAGAGCGAAGAGCTTGGGATGCTGCGGTAGTGTCCGAAGGAAACTAGGATGGTCGGTCAAGGTGGTTGGAGGGAGATCGTGCTGGCACAGGCTGGGCATAGTGCCACAAGCGTGGCTGTGATAATCATAGGAAAAAGGCAGTCGGAGAATGCCGCTGAGGCATAGGCTTCACTAGGGGGAGCGGGGTGCCGCAATGGTGCAGGCAGCTTGAGGCCTAGCCATGCAACAACAGCACCATAAAGGTTGACCCGCGAAGTCAGCGTTCGTTTGTGGTGCAAATTGGTGCCGCGTTTTGGGTCTCAGCGATGTAGGCGGCCTTTGGTCAGCGGCGCTTCGATGACGACAATGCTCAGGAATCTTCTTCTTCTTCTTCTTCAGGATCAACTACAAGTACAAGCTGCTACTCCCACAGGGAGGAGTGGGAAGGTGGAGACCCCCATTGTAATCAACAATAACTTTTCTTCTTCCAAAGAGTCTCCAAGTCACATACGATAAACCCCACCCTTATAAAGTGTGGGGGGGAGTGTGGTTGCCATAATGGGCCTCATTAGGGGAGATGTCCATACAAGGACTCTCCCCGAACAATTGAACAAAAACAAAACAAATCAAATGGAAATGAACGGACATGGGAGGTCCGTACAAGAGGAGGGGCTCCCTAAAGTCAAAGGAAATGACACGCGCACAAAATAAACAACGATAGGAAGCTGTCGTCAAACCTGATATCGTAAATTTGGGTTCTTCATGTCGGCTCGGGCTCCTTAACGCGGCTGTTGATGAGCTTGGGCTTGATCTTCCAAATGGTCTTTGATAACACCCTAATTTCGGTCTTTATTTCATGTTATTAGCATGATTTATGCATTTAAAAGGCTTAAATTTGGGTTGTTATCATATATTTACACAAAAATAATGCTTCCTAGTAATTTCTGATTTTTCCCTAATTTTCTGTTAATTATATGAATTTTTAAGGATTTATTGAAGCTCGAAATAATTATTTTTGGATGAAAATGGCACATTCAAAAGTTTATTTCGACATTTATCAACATGGGAATTAATCAGGGAATTTTCTAGAATTTTCTAGAATTTTTTACGAATTTTTAGGAATTTTCTGGGATTTATTTCAAGAAGAAATGCATTTATTCTATGAAAAAAGGGCATATTTATAAGAGAAAAAAATATATTTATGCAATTTCTAGACTTTTTGGGGCCTTTTTGCAACGTTTCGTTGCAAAAAGACCCTGAAAACAGCTCTCGGTCGCCACGGCAGGCGTAAAGATCCTATTTAAAATCATTCAGGGTTTTATTGCAATTTTTAATATATATTTTTAATGTTTTAGGAGAAATCGGAGGAGAGAGAGTGCGCTAGGGGCATATACGCAATTACTTTTGGGCGGCGTCCAAAAGCAATTCCAGGCTTTTTAAGGACTTTTCTGCAAAAAGGAGGATTCAAAATGCGCCAGCCAATGAGAGAGCGACACGTCATTGCGTGTTTAAAAACGAAACTAATAAATAAATCAATTTTAAATCCAATGGATTAAATTGGTTTAAAATTGATTTATTAATAACTTTTGATCCTG
Source organism: Wolffia australiana (assembly GCF_029677425.1). Taxonomy (NCBI): domain Eukaryota; kingdom Viridiplantae; phylum Streptophyta; class Magnoliopsida; order Alismatales; family Araceae; genus Wolffia; species Wolffia australiana. Next base: position 773,873 of record NC_135843.1, read on the forward strand.
AAGTCCGATTGAGATGATTTTTTTATGGATTTGTTCGTCTTGATCCCCTCTTTCTATCTGTACGGTTAGATCATTCAGATCTAGCCTACATTGATAGATAAATATTAAGTACTAAACAGGGGTAAAATGGTGATTTTTACCCTATAACCTAAGTATAAAAGCTAAATTTCGAGAGGGGGAGCTCATTCTAGATGGTGCTCTATCACAGCTGCAAGACAGGGAGGAGCTCTAGCTTGGATCAAGTTATCTGGTACTTTTTTTCCTTTATTGTATTTGAACTTTTATGCATTTTGAATGAATTAGGTTAAGTTGTTTGTTTCTTCATCTCTATTCTGATCTGAACTTCTAAATCGCTTGGCTTCAGCGGCATGTACAAGCCCTGATTAGGATTGAGAGGAGAAATTGAGGGATTTACCTTGGCATTCAATTGCATTCCAAAAGAAAACTCTAAAAAATTTAGTTTTAATTCTTAGGAGATTAAGATTTCCCTTTTTATTTCTGATTTAGCAAATTCTCAAAACCAACCAAAACTTAAATAAAAAATTTCTTCCAACCTCTCTAATTGAATTCTTTGATCCATCCAATTGGATCAATTAATTCAATCTAGAGCCCACATTTCTTCTTTTCATCTCATCTCTTCTACCCCCCTCTCTAAATTCTCACCTAATTAGGGTGACTTGATCCTCATTGAAGATCAAATTCACTCTAATTAGGATCTAAAACACCAAAAATAAAATCAAATTGAAATTCCTACTTGCCTCCCTTGGACGACACTCATACTTATCACTATACATATTAAGTAGAGTTTTATAAATTTTACTGCATAAGCCAAAAATTCACAACGACAAGGGCTAAAAATTTTGCGTAATTTTCACCCCTATTTTTGGCTAATCAGTCTTCCATTACACTCTCCGAAAAAAAGAAGTTATGAGTGGAACGAGGTCATCAGAAAGAATATCATTATCATTGCTTCTTGATACAATTGTTAGTAAATCACCCATTTTCAAGCACTAAATCATAGTCCGATAACCCATCATACCCAATATAATGATGTAAGATGATGGGGGTATGTCGTGGGCATCAACACATTGGAGAACTTCAAATCTATCCATCTCCATTATCTCCATCAATTTCATATTTCTGTCGTTACATAAGCCCAATTTCTTGATGCCATCATATGGCTCACATCCAAATCACGCATTTACATTTTCAATAATCATGATTTAAATAATGAGATATATTCCTTAATTTGGACCTTCTTAAATTTGGACCCAAGGGTTGGTCATGTACTTGTTTATGTGATTCGTTTCAACTTGGATATTTCCTTGAGAAACAAATTCAGTTGCCTGGTTGCAATATGGAATTTATTGATCGATGTACATTTTACTTATGGGAATATCCTAGTCCTAGAAGTGCTATAGGAGTTTGGAATCTATCAGGAACACATAAGTTTTAACACAAAAATATATTAATTTTTTGAAATACCTTCATTTAAGCTCCCCATGGGGAACGATTTATTGAATAAAAAATTTGGATCAGATTGTACTAACCAAATCCTAACTAAAAATTCTAATACCATTGTGTTCTTCCCACATTGTATAGTTAGATCAACAAAAACCACAACTGAAAGTGAGACCAATCATGGTGTTGCCACAAGCTCGTAAGATTAAAAAAAAACTGAATTGACCATCTTAATAAAGGCTTTGGCATTTCATATTAACAATTCGATCTTCCATTGAACTGATGTATGGGTTGACTTGGTAAGTATCTTTATCCATGTTATTGGCATTCACAAAACATAAGAAAAGCTTATCAATAGTCACCTGCTTCTATCGAATTTAAACTACACAATGAGAATCCTACAATATCTTTCATTGGTTATACGGGTTTAGATCCTATTCACATGTACACAAGAGAGCATGATTTCAAGAAAAAACTATTCCTTTGTACTTTATGGTAGTGTTCGCCTGGCTGGATGCCAATATCGGGACGGATGCTGAACCATAAGTCGCAAGAGAGAAGTCCGACATCCGCCTAGGCTGATATCCAGATGTCAGTTTGTTTTTTAAATATCAGTTTTTTTTATCTCCAACATAATATTTAAAATCCTTCCTCCAATCCTATCTCTCTCTCTCTCTAGCTCTACCCTTCTCTCTCCTCTCTAATAAGGTAGATATTTCGTCATCTTCCATCATGTCGTGTCACTGGACCTGTTTATCGATCCCGTTGTCGGCTGACTTGGCGGCTTATCAGCCGTCGATGATCGATCGGACGACGACAACCTCAATAAATTCAAAAAATCGAAATCTTCGTATTAAAAAAATATCTCCCCTGCCACGTCCGCTCAGATCCGCCACGTCTTCCATGAATCCATCCAACGGTCAAACAAGGACGATCGCGGAGAACATCCAACCGTCGATTTCCAATCCCACGACAGTCGCGGCAACTATAAATTCCAGAGCCGATTGATCGCCCTTATTTGTAGGATTCCAATCTCTCTCTTCCCTCCCTCTCTTTCTCTCTCTAGCGAGGCGGAGATCGTCGCCGTCGTCGATCATGGCGGCGCTCCAGGCCTTGCCGCGGCCGATAGCGCCTTCTTCGGCTTCTTCGGCTTCTTCGCATTCAAATTCCTCTTCTTGTTGCGCTTCTGCCAAATCGTCGCTCGTTTCAAGAAGAAGATGGCGCAATCGCGGTGAAAAACTGAGCTGTTTTGCGGTCGCTGGCGTAGATTTGACCTCCCCTTCCACAATACCTCCATTGACGACGCCGCCGATTGAACCAGTTGAATTGATGAAGGCTACGACGGATTCGCTTCAGTACGAGAGCGGGTTTCTGGGAGGCATTTCGGGGAAAACGCGCCCTCCTTGGGGGGCCAGCTGGACGAGCAACGCGCCGAGCTCGGACCGGCCGGGCGCCATGGATTACCTCGCACATACGCTTACGTCTAGAGTGTACGATGTGGCCATTGAATCCCCGCTGCAGCTGGCTTCTAAGCTTTCTGAAAGGCTTGGTGTGCAGTTTTGGCTGAAGCGTGAAGATTTGCAACCAGTGAGCTTTACTTTTTTCTGTATACAATTTTGTGTAATTTTCTTAACTTTTTTATTTTATACTGTTACGGCTCTATGATATATCTAAACTTTTGACGTGCAAGACATGATCTTCCCTCTTCACTCTGGGTTTATATGAGTTTTATAGATGATTGTGTAGCTTTATTCGAACATCAGTACGTCCTTTGAGTTAAATAATGTTTCAGTTTTAGAGGTCCCGGATCAATCTAACATTTCTGACCTGCGACCAGTGATCTTCCCTGTACACTCCTAGTGCATAAATATTGTAGCTTTTATGGATTTTCTAATTTTTTTAATGACATCCATTGATTTTTACAACGATTCTAATTTAGAGGTCGGGGATCAACATAAAGTTTTGACCGGCAACCAGTAATTCTCCCTTTTCGCTTTGAGTTTATATGATTTATTAAAAGTTTAATCACATAATGGATCATCTATTGAGCTCCGGATCAATGTATTTTTGTCCTGAGGCCAGTGAGCCTCCCTCATCCCCCTGAATCGTCAAATAGAAAGAGCAATGTCGTCTAACTGACTTCTTGATTTATCGTAGGTTTTCTCATTCAAGCTACGTGGAGCTTACAACATGATGGCGAATCTTCCAAAGGAGAGGCTGGAAAAAGGAGTGATCTGCTCTTCTGCTGGGAATCACGCTCAGGGAGTAGCCTTAGCTGCTCAGAAATTAGGCTGCAATGCAGTCATTGTCATGCCAGTGACCACGCCTGAAATCAAGGTTATATTTTTTCAGGAAAACCCTTACACCCAAAACCCTAAACCTCTAAACCCTAAACCTCAAAACCACAAAACCCCGCCACCAATGGTCTAAAACTTTAAATTCTAAAACTTTAAAATCCTAAAATCAAGACCCTATACACTATGAATGCTTTTCTGACAATTCTTCATTTCTCAGTGGAAGTCTGTAGAGAAACTGGGCGCGAGTGTTGTTCTTGTGGGCGATTCTTATGATGAAGCGCAGGCTTATGCCAAAGGAAGAGCAGAGAAGGAGGGTCGCATGTTCATCCCTCCGTTTGATCATCCGCACGTGATAATGGGTCAGGGAACAGTTGGAATGGAGATAATAAGACAGTTGAGGGGTCCGATTCACGCTATATTTGTGCCAGTTGGAGGTGGTGGATTGATTGCTGGTATTGCGGCCTATGTGAAACAAGTCCGGCCTGAGGTTTGTGCTGTCGACCCTTTTGAAGTGTTTTTTTCCGTCATTTTTTATATTAAATGTGAAAGATTTTATCTTTTTTCATTGCCTTTCTGTTCAGTGTAGTACTTTTAGAACCCTGCATTGGAGTCTGTCGATTATTTTCCAATAGTCATTGATTAAAAAATGTTATCTGTTTGCCTTCAATGCCAAAAAAGGGAAAAAGAAAGAAAAAATTTAGAAAAGGGAAATCCTGGGAGCATTTAATACGTGTTTATTTTATTGCCTTCCAGTAAAGCACACTCTCTAGCAAAACACTGCATTTCTAGATTGGTTATTTTTGTAATTTTCATGGATAAATACATATACTTGTTTATTTCATGTTCTGTGGAAGCAAAATTTGATGCATTTCAACTTCTTGTCTTCTTTTTTGCTCTCTCCTCGGAAACTCGACTGTTATTTTACTTTACACTCTTTAAAATTTTTTGAACTACGAGTCCTCAGTTTCCACTTTAGATCTGTGAATACTGAATATATAGTTCGAAACCTAAGCAAAAAGCATTTTTGCCTGAGTAAAAAATCTCTCTCACAACATTTAATCGATAATTTTTGTGTAGCATATTCAAAAGTCGAACTTTTCTAATCTAAATTCATAAAGTCTTGGCAAATTGCTCTTCTGAACTTACCTGTGTGATGCCACAGATCATGTTCAATGCCATGTGCAGGTGAAAATCATTGGGGTTGAACCATCCGATGCAAATGCCATGGCCTTATCATTACATCATGGACAAAGGGTCATGCTAGAGCAGGTCGGAGGATTTGCAGATGGCGTTGCTGTTAAAACAGTTGGAGAAGAAACCTTTCGCCTCTGTCGAGAATTGATTGATGGTGTTGTTCTTGTCAGTCGTGATGCCATATGTGCATCAATCAAGGTTAATCATTTCTCGAATGTTCTCTTCTTTCCATGCAGATGATATGTACAGTATTATTTTTGTGAGCAGAATTTAGGTTTCAAGTTTTAATTTGATTTTATTCTTCGTTTGTTTTCTTTCAACTGGCATTTTTATCTGAGGTTTGACCTTGACTTGGAGTTTGATAAGGATCCAAAGATTGCTTCCGGCCAGAGAGAGAACACAAAAGAGAAGGAAGAAAGAGAGAGATAAAAGACCAATAGGAACAGGGCAATAGAAACAGGGCCTCCGGCCCCTCAAAAAGTACCAAAAACATTGATCAAATGAGATGGGAGAAAGAGCTCACCTCTTAAGAAGTAACCATTGAAACAAAAGAATCCATGCATTTAGCTGTAGCAGAATTTAGATCTTTCTAATGTTTTATTCCGAAAGGATATAATGGCAATTAAAGATTTTCTTAGTGAAGATTTTTGTGTTATTCTCTAGGGTAGAACATAATAGACGGCGCCTTCTAATAGACTTTGCTGAATTCATGCTTTAGAAACAATAGTCTGTAATCACCCTGAACCGTAGAAAATAAAGTTTGATGTAATTACCATGAAATAGATTGGGATTTTTTCCCTTTGTAGGACATGTTTGAGGAGAAAAGGAGCATCCTAGAGCCAGCTGGCGCTCTCTCATTGGCTGGAGCAGAAGCTTACTGCAAGTACTACGGATTGAGAGGAGAATCTGTTGTAGCCATAACTTCTGGGGCCAACATGAACTTCGATCGCCTACGACTGGTCACTGAGCTTGCAGACGTGGGTCGCAAGCAAGAGGCTGTCCTCGCCACTTCTTTGTCAGAAGAGCCTGGAAGCTTCAAACACTTTTGTCAACTTGTAAAATTTATTTGCCTTTTATTTTTGTTAGAAGATAGATTCCTTCCAATGTCCTTGTTTTCTCATTTGAATACCTTATTGGTTTGTGATAGGTTGGTGCAGTTAATATCACCGAGTTTAAGTACCGATATGATGCTAACAAGGACAAGGCTCTTGTTCTGTACAGGTAGTCATTTCTTTCTCCTGCATATGATAAAGCATTCTTTTTATCTTTTCTTGGACGGTATCAACATTTTGGAGAAGAAATATGAAATGTATTTACTGTCGCATGATTTGTCTGGGCTACCTGTTATAATTATTTGTCTTACCGAACTCTTTGACTTTCCCAAAGAATACCGTTTTTGAATTATTGCATAAAGTTATTGAAATATTTTTACTCAGTCCTTGATTTTGAAGATTTCATTGAGGGCTCAAATCTGCTAAAAGTCTTGCTCATTCGTTCTTCCCTTTTTAAAACAGAAAACTAAAGACGGCTATACTAGTTTTTTCGTAGTGTATGAATTACGTATAAGTATTTTATTTATAAATATTTCTCTGTATGGTCAGAGTGTAAGAATATCAGACGAAGAAGAGATGTGGTCAACTCGGGCTATCTGCTCACCAAGAGATGCGAGGGCTGATCTGATGGATTAATTTGACCTATCAGTCATCATGTTCGGGTAGTGAGATGACTTGAGTAGGGATGAAAGCTGACCTGCTACAAAGATATCCAGAATGTTTAAAACTATAAATAAGGGTGTGCGTGGGAGTGGCAGTCATCTTTTGAGGAGCTGTTTTTGGAGTGGAAGACTTTGTATTACAAGAGGGTTGCATTTGATTAATCACTTGCCGAAGGTGCTTGGGCTTTTGCAGACCAGCAACACTAGATGATGGGAATGCTTACTGAAAGGGAGTAGGTCAGCATGGGGTGGGTTGTGCATTGAGGGAAGTTACTCCGTCAGTAATATTTTTTTGGAATTTCAATTTTTTTGGGTACCTTTTCCCATAAATTTTATGAGACCGGATGATATTGACAATAAGAAGTCTTAAGGAACTGAAACCAAAAATGGAGGCGTTGGATTTGGAAATTGCAAAACCCAAGGAAGGACAACAGAGCTTGGAAGGGTAATGCAAAAGTATTAAGAAGAGAACATTGCATTTCTATGGTGAATGATGCAGCGGATCAACAGAATATTTGATGCTCTTAGTCTGCCTGGAAGCTTAAGTAGTGAGGCGAACCGCAGTGGCTGCGCTGCGCAAGAAAGCAAGAATGGTATAGGCAATGCCGAGGACCACGTTGTGTACAAGGAGTTAATGAGCAAAATGATTATGACGATGGAGGCAACCTAGAGTTGAAGCTCCTACACCCATGGGGCATGATTTGGAAGGCTGAATTCAAGGAATGGAGCGGTCTTCTCTGTCAAAGTTTAGGGTGGACATGTATTCATGGGGAGCGTCTGTTGGTAAAATTTAAAGTTAATCAGAAGACAGTCAACTTGAAGGTTGATTGGATACGTTATGATCCTGGTCAAGATAAGAGAATAGATGATAAACCAAGATCATATTTAGAGTCATGAGGATGGACGATAAACCAAGATCTCTCTCCGACTCTCCAAGAAACCACGGCTCCTTCTGATCAAGAAAATGGACAATGCCCCGAACTGCTCCCTCTCCCCCTTATTTGTATTCTCTGCTCCCTCCTTTTAGGAATTTGATCTCACATATGCAGGAGCTGAGCCAGGTGCTGACTGTTGCTTTTTCCTCTTGTAACTATGATAAGTTCCCTTGGGAATCTTATCAGCATCCTGTTGGGCTCTGATCTGATGATGTTAGAAAATCTACCAGGTGGAATCCATGAAAGAAAAAGTGGCCACACTGGAGGCTTCTATTGAAGCACAACTCAGGGATGCAGTAGCCAACTGTTCTGAGGATCCGATTACTCTGGCGCCTCAGAAAAAGGTGGATCATGCCACCCAACTGCTGCCTAAACCCCAACCTACGAATCCGAGGCTGTACTGATTTTTTTTTTTTTTAAAAATCCGAGGCCGTATTGATACACATTTATACAGAAGGATTAGATTGAACGATTAGTGCATGAACTTCTGGATGCAGAGCTAATTAGGCCCTTGCAAGCCCTTGTGCAAGTTAGTGCTATTGGTTAAAAAGGAATATTATGTTTCTGTTTTGATTATTGGCAAAGAGAAGGGATGTTACCCTACTATTATCCCATTCCAGTGGTCAAAGAATTCCCTGACGAAAAGCATGGGGCTACAATTTTCCGTAAATTTGATCTAAAATCAGTGTACCACAAACAAAGATTAAACAAAGAGGATTTTTCAAAGACTGCCTTCAAGACACATGAAGCTCACTGTGAATTCAGAATGAGGCTATTTGTGTTAATGAATGCCCGTGTGCCAGATGAATAAGCTGTTCATTTCGATGCTGGATGAATAAGCTGTTCCTTTGGTTTCCTTTGATGATATTCTGAATTATACAAGGTCAAGTGCTGACCATAAGGAACATCTATACCAGGTTTTTGAGTTCTATTTACGAGTGATCTTCATATCTACAAGTGTCACTTCACATGCTGTTAATTTGACTTCTCAGGCTTCTGGATTTCAGCGTATAGACTTAAAACCATTATGGTTACAACTCGCCTGTTCCAGAAGCGATGCAAGTGTTGTGGGGACTTCCCTTACTGAAAGGATACTACCACAGATTTGTGAAAGAGTATGCGATCAAAGCAACCCCACTAACGGCTATACTGAAGAACAGGGCATTTATGTGGATGAAGCATGCTCAAGATGCCTTTCAGACATTGAAATAGGTAAGGGTGTAAACACCAAATTTGTTCCTGCCAGATACTTCAGGGATAGGAGCGTGAGTAATAATCATGCATAGGGGGTGGAAGACCAATTGCTTACTTCAGTGAAGCCCTTCCCAGACAGAGTCAGGTCAAATCTGTGCGTAAAAGCGAATTGATGGCCATCGAACTAGCAGTATCTCAATGGTGCCATTTTCTGATCCACGTGCCCTTAATCATCTACATGGACCAGAATACTCTCAAATTCCTTTGATCGATGAAACAGTTGCGGGAGGCTAATACAAATTGGGCAAACAAACTGATGGATTTTAATTTTGAAATCAAGAGTAAGCAAGGAGTACAGATGCAGAGACTGAGGGACTGTCTCATTACCCTGGTTTGCTGGCCGAAAAATATCTCCGAATCCAACTTTTGGATAGTTGATCTGGATACAGTTAAGATTGAAGTCTCGACTGATCCTTGTTTCCTGATAATTATGGTGACTCAACGGATGTTGCACCTCGAATTCAATTATTTCTTTCCATCACAGTTTACTGTTTTACAAAGGGTGATTAGTGATATTATAACTCAACCATGAGTGCCGTACAGATTACTTGCATCCTTAAAAGAAAATTACCCAAGATTGATATTTGCCTTAGATGCAGTCCTCTATCGAAAAAACACTTGTTGATGCTTGCCATGCCCTCTAGGCTCACAAGATCTCATCGTTGCCAACAAAAGGATTCTCCTACTGTTACAGTTACCAGGAAGGCATGTGATGAAATGTCCGTAGATTTTATTTAAGGATCACTTGATTTCCAGGCTTTCAATTGTACACAGAATGTTGATCACTTATGAAAGTATAAACGACTATACTGGTCTTTTTCAAAAAACAGAAAGTATAGTCGACTATACTGGTTGTCATTGAACATTTAAGCGACTATGATCGCTTGATCACTTAAGCAGATTTATTTTTTAATTCTTTAACGCAGATTTTTCCGTTTTATATTTATGCCCCACAACTACTATTTTGTTTCTAGTTCATACAAAATCTACATTGTAAGTCATATTTTCCATTGCCATGGTGTGGTGGTCTCGCTGCACTATTTCTTGTAATTGCTGCCAAAACAAAGCCCATGGCGGTCTTCGTTGTTAGTCTAAATCCATATATGTGTATTTTTATCCATGGGGATAATCTTAACCGTTTGTTTTTTTCGAACTTATAATGTTTTATTTCAAAGATATATGAAGTTAACTTTCAAGTTTATATATTTTTTATGGCTGTAGTGTGGGGGTCCACACATCTACGGAATTAAAGTCTATGGTGGGTCGCATGGAATCCGCCCAACTCCAAACCGTAGATCTTACGGATAATGACTTGGCCAAAGATCATCTTCGCCATCTGGTAAATTCTCGTTTATTTTTCTACGAATCCCATGCCGCCACCTGGCATGCTTTCTAGAAGGACCATTCTGATTTATATAATCCACTTAGGTGTTTGATTCTTATTTGTTACGTAGTTTTGGATCTTTAATAATAGTTTTTGTTTGTATTTATCTCTGCTAGAAGATTGGTATATTTTAGTGCCAAGTCGACATTGTTTTATAGGTTCTACCTGCTCCACTTGCCGAAAACCTTTAATTTCCTAGAGAGGTAGAGTAAGTGAGAGAGAGGTATAAGGAATGAGGAAGTAGAGAGAGAGAGAGTGGAAGCTGGAAGAGGAAGTAGAGAGAGAGACTGAAAGTTGGAAGAGGTAGTAGAGAGAGAGAGAGGTATAAGGAATGGGGAAGTAGAGAGAGAGAGAGAGTGGAAGCTGGAAGAGGAAGTAGAGAGAGAGAGTGGAAGCTGGAAGAGGAAGTAGAGAGAGAGACTGGAAGTTGGAAGAGGAAGTAGAGAAAGAGAGGTATAAGGAATGAGGAAGTAGAGAGAGAGAGAGAGTGGAAGCTGGAAGAGGAAGTAGAGAGGGAGACTGAAAGTTGGAAGAGGAAGTAGAGAGAGAGAGCTATAAGGAATGAGGAAGTAGAGAGAGAAAGAGTGGAAGCTGGAAGAGGAAGTAGAGAGAGAGAGGTATAAGTAATGCGGAAGTAGAGAGAGAAAGAGTGGAAGCTGGAAGAGGAAGTAGAGAAAGAGACTGAAATATGGAAGAGGGAGGAGAGAGAGAGACAGAGAGAGAGAATCAGGGAGAGAAACTAGAGAGAGAAAGTTGAGAAAGAGGCATGGAAGATGATTCCGAAGCCTGGGTGGACCAGGAAGGAGGGAAGTGAAGAGAAAGCCATGCATAAGCTAGAAAAATGGACCAATAACTAGGCTTTATAGATGGAAGAGAAGAGATAGTGTGTGTGTAGAGAGAGAAAGAATGCATTTTGTGATATGTGCAAACAATTATTCAGGTGGGGGGCCGGACCAACGTGGAGAATGAGCTTCTGTGCCGATTCATCTTCCCTGAGAGGCCTGGCGCCCTGATGAAGTTCCTTGACTCCTTCAGCCCTCGCTGGAACATCACCCTCTTCCACTACCGATCCCAGGTCACCCGCGAACACTTCTTAACATGTCTTACCACCGTCATGCGCCTTCCATCCCATTATCATTATCGTCATCATAATCATCATCATCAGCATCATTGGATGGCAGCCGTAAATTATGTTTCAATAAAAAAATCATCATCATCATCATCATGAGCAACAGCAGCATCATGGTCCTCGCCTTCATCCTCATCAACATTGTAGTTGTTATGTTTGCTGTCATTATCAGCTTTATCATCATCATCCTCACCTCCATCATCATTACCAAGATCAATTAATTATACCATTGTCATTATCATTATAGTATCGGTATCATCATCATCATCTTTAGCCTTATGAAGATCATCACTGTCATCATCATTACGATCCTCATTATCCTGATCATACGCATTATCGTCATCTCAACATCTATTTATTATCATCATCTCTATTATCATCCTTGGAGTCTTTATCGTTTGTATGATTCTGGTCATCAGTATCATCATCACCTTTACGATGTATGTTGCCATTTTGGGGATCATTTTCCTCTTCTTTATCATAATCGTCATTATACTGGTAATTATTTTGATCCTAGTCATCATTGTCGTCATCTTTCTTCATCATCCTCATTATCGACATCGTTACCATGATCATCGACATCATCATTATCATCATCATCATCATCATCATTTCATTTTTCTTGAGCACCGACATTATAAGTCTATTATCATCGACATTGCTTTGATGCTGATGATGACAATCATTATCACCATCGTCATCATTTTATTATTATCAGTTTATTATTATCAACATTGCTATGATTCTGATGATGACAATCATTATCACCATCATCATCATTTCATTTAGTTTTGAGCACCAATACTATCAGTCTATTATCATCGACACTGCTATGATTCTGATCATGATGATCATTATCACGGCCATCATCAACATTATCATCGTCATCATCATCATCATTGTCATCATCGTCGTCATCATCATCGTCGTCATCATCATCGTCGTCATCATCATCGTCATCATCATCATCGTCGTCATCATCATCATTATCATCATCATAATCATCATCATCATCAGCATCATTATCATCATCGTCATTCTCATCTTCCTCCAATATGCAGGGTGCGGCAGGGGCGAATGTTCTGGTGGGAATCCAGGTCGCGGCTGGCGAGATGGATGAGTTTCGCGCCATCGCTGCCAGCCTCGGCTACGAATATGCCTTGGAGATGTCCAACAAGGCTTACCAGCTTCTCATGAACTAAACTATGATCATGGTGATGTTTAATAATAGTATTGTTACATTAATGGTATGATCATGTTAGATGCAGAGTATAATGCATAAATTAGCATATGAAGAAGCATGACCATCGTCTTTAAGAGGATACTTATCAAGGAGAAGAAACCGAATAAAAAGAGCACCAATTATGAGCTTTATGAAGATAAGGAACAACAATAATAAGATGAATATGATGGTAGTAGTGGTCATGATGATGATTATTGTTTTTATGATAATAACCATGATGATGGAAATGAGGATAATATCTGTAAGATATGTCGGTAGATTTTTATGTGATATTTTTAATAGGATATGGGTGGCATTGAGCGTGGATGATGACGAAGCAGGCGGTGGGTGAAGGTTATTATGATGATGGTGACATCAGGAAAGATACATGATGATTATAAAGGTGATGATGACGAAATATGACCAATGGTCAATATGTTATTCCCATATTTGCCTTGGACGGGATGAAGGGGCATGCCGGAATTGACTTTCTCTCTCTATACGCCGGTATGGCGCCCCTGGTTTTTTCCAAGTTCCACGTGGACCACTTTAGTGAGAGAGATACCAGATAGTGACATGCATGTAGAGAGAGAGATAATGGGTGGTAAGAAGGAAACGTGCAAACATATATACATATATGTATGTGTATTTATATGTCTCGCCAGTGAGAGGGATGTAGTAGGAAGAGTTGGATTGATGGTATTGGGACATAAAAAAGTAGAGTAAGATAGATCCATCGTTGAGTACTGAAATAAATATATATACATTTATATACATCATAAAGAGTGGTATGATGGTATTCGGAGAGAAAAAGTACTGACGTAAATATATTTATGTTTATATTCATAAATAAATACATATAGAAAGAGTTGTAGGATTGTATTGGGACTGGGAAAGAAAAGTAAGATTGATACATGGATGAGTACTGAAGTAAATATATATTGAAGAGTGAGAGATGGATAGAGCATTTGAATGAGTTGTATGGTGGTTTTGGGACATAAAAAAAAAACCAAGATACATCTATGGATGATCACTTAAAGAAATATATTAGATAGATACACAAATAGATAAGAGAAAATGACTGATGGATTGTTGGATAAGTTGAGAGATGCATTAATTGCTGGCCTGGTAATTATATATTAGTTAAGGATTGATGGGTTGTCAGATAACTAGAATCTTCGATAGAGAGAAAATGACTAATGGATTGTTGGATAGACGGAGAGATAGATTGATTGTTTGACTGATTATACTATTTTAGAGAAGGATTGATGGGTTGGCAGATAGAAAGTGAGGAAGAGAGAGAGAGAGATGGATTGTAGAGAGAGAGATAACTAGAATCTTCGATGGAGAGAAAAGGAGCGATAGATTGTTGGATAGACGGATAGATAGATTGATTATGGACCGATTCATAGATTTTAAAGAACGATTGATGGGTTGTCAGGTAGAAAGTGAGGCAGAGAGGGAGAGATGGATTGTAGAGAGAGAGATAGCTAGAAACTTCGATATAGAAAAAAGGACTACTGGATTATTGAATAGACGGAGAGATAGATGGATTGTTGGTCCAATTCGTACATTGTAAAGAATGATTGATGGGTTGGCAGATAGAAAGTGATGAAGAAAGAGACATGGGTTGTAGAGAGAGGTAACTAGAAACTTCGATACAGAGAAAAGGACTAATGGATTGTTGGATATACGGAGAGATCCATAGATTGTTGGACCGATTCGTACATTTTAAAGGATAATTGATGGGTTGGCGGATAGAAAGTGATGAAGAGAGAGAGAGAGACGGATGGTAGAGAGAGATTACGAGAATCTTCGATAGATGGTTGTCTTTAAGTGGAAATTGCTTGGAGCTCTGAGTCCAACGCGTGGAGAAGGAATATCCCTGCGCTTCGGTGGTCGGTCTAAGTCGAATAAATCATTTTCCAAGTAAAAGACCAACGACCCACCCATAGTTTTTTCTCTCTCTCTCTCTCTCTCCTGTATCTATCTCTCTCTCTCTACCTATCATTATCTGCATCTATCTCTCTCACTACTTGGAAGACTTTGACGAGCTGTTTCCACGGGAGGTCAAGAAAACCAGCGCGCCGTTTTCAGTTATCGCCCATCCCGCGTTTCTCTCTCCTTCTCACTCTTTATAAGAGTCTTCCATGGCCCCCGCTTCCAAACAGCCAGTGGTTTAGAGAGAGAGATAGACGGGAGATTAGAGAGAAAAAGGAAGAAGCGCCATGGCTGTTCTCACCCAAGGACAGATCGCCGAGTTTAAGGAAGCTTTCTGCCTCTTCGACAAGGATGGAGACGGTTCGTTCTCGCTCTACATTTCTCTTCATCTTTCTTTCTCATTTGCTTGATGTTTCTTTTTTTTTTATTCATTTTCTCCTTTCATAGATGAATAGATAAAACGAGTTTCTGTAATTTGACTTCTTACCCCTCTCAAGGCTAGAGAGAGAGAAAGAGAGAGAGAGAGAGAGAGAGAGAGAGAGAGAGAGAGAGAGAGAGAGAGAGAGAGAGAGAGAGAGAGAGAGAGAGAGAGAGAGAGAGAGAGAGAGAGAGAGAGACTCAACTTCGTCGTATTATTTGGGTCACTTGGGATTTTCCCTTGCATGGTCAAAGTCAAACTTGAAAAATGTGTGTTCTTAGTGCGTCAAATTTACTGGGCTTTAACTCAACTTGGGTTTTTCTCTGAATTTTTTAAAAATGTGTGTTCTAAGTGGGTCAAGTTTCTCTCTCTGGCTAGAGAGAGAAACTTTAGTGGGTATTTTGATTGGGTTTAGGGTTAATAAACCTGATTCGGGTTTGGATGAAAACAGGTTCTATTACGCTTGATGAACTGACTTCTGTTATACGCTCGTTGGGCAACGTGGTAAATCAAGATGAGATTCAAGAGATGATAGATGAGGTTGACGTGGACCACAATGGGACCGTTGATTTCCATGAGTTTATCTCCATCATGACCTCAAAGACCAAGGTCGGCAGCAAAGATCAAGATTTATTTTTTCCAATTTATAACATATTAACGACCCTTCCGTTTACAGGATGCTGATGCTAGTGATGAGTTGACAGAAGCTTTCAAGGTCTTTGACAGGGATCAGAACGGGTACATCTCAGCTGATGAGGTAAAATTTTCAGTTCTTTTTTTTTATTTTTACTTTTAGCTATAAAAACCCCTTAGAAGTCAAGTCAATATTGTTTGAACTTATACCAAATAAGAGATTTTTTTTTGAATATGAACAAATACCAAATAAGAGAAATTGTTTGATCATTGTTTTTTTATGTGGGCAGTTGAGGAATGTCATGATAAATCTCGGAGAGAATATGAGTGATGAAGAGGTAGATCAGATGATCAGAGAGGCTGACCTGGATGGAGATGGTCAGGTCAATTTTGATGAGTTTGTGAGGATGATGATGACTACCGTTTGATTCCAGCCAAGCTGGTGGAGCTATTTTGGGAATTCCAATATTGTGCCCAGAGAAATTTTAATGACAAAATATCCAATAAAGGAAAGACTTTTTTCATTCAGTAATTGCACACTCTTTTTGTGTTCTCATCTCTTATTATCACTCTCTTGGGTTAGGGTCATGTATACATTTTGTTCCCCATAAGTAATATCTAACTTAAACAAAATTGGATAATTTTTTTACAAAACCAGACCAAAACTGGGTTTTGACTGACTTCAATATCTTCAGTCCTATAGCCCTGAAGTATTTATGTGTACCAGAAACTTGTAGATATTCGCGTCTACCCTGTAACTGTGGCTATAACATTGATATAAAATCTTAAGATTACAAAATTCTACTTCTAAATTCTGTTGTCCCTATTTAATAAATATCTAAAAGCTAAATGGGCGCATCAAGTTGTGGCCCAGGCTCCCCATATTGCTCCTTTAAAAGCCCAAAACCATATATTACCCTTTGAAGCTAACTTGTCAACTAAATATCTGCAAGATATGCTAAAAATCATTAATAATTTATTTTAATTTCCATGCTCATTGAACCTGAAATTATTCGTCAGTAATACAACTGCTTGACTATAACAAATTAATACAGGGATTGTAAAAAATCTCCAAAAAGCGTAGAGAATGAAATATATGAGTGACGCGTGGACATTTAGTTTATCAATATCATCACATGGAAAATTAAAAATAATTCTTTATAAAAAATAATTTATTTTCATCCGTGCTCATGTAAGCCATGTACTGACACCTAGAAATGCCCAGCCTACCCCACTTTAACTCTCTCATCACATTTTTGAAACTTCCTTGTAATTAGAACATAGTTAATAAATATAATGGACCGAAAACCTTTATTGGTCAACCTTGCTAATTTATTCTACCAACATATAAATGAATTTATAAAGGATGGATTAAACCCAATTGATCAGTTTATTAACTAGCATGCAGGGTGTCATACTTAACCAAGGTATCTAGGATATACAAAGGTGTGTGTCATCTATCTCATGTAGCTTTTTCCATCATCAGTTGCTTTCTATGAAAAATACTTCATCCATGTGAGACTAAACCTTCATCATAAATAATCCTAAAAACCTAAACTCTCATTTGAGTTCGTACTAATATGTGGTAAAAATAATTGGAGAACATATTTTCTGATAATTCCACTTTGTAATAAAGAAATAACCACATCTTCAGCCTTGAGTCAATATCATTTCACCCTAAGGGCAGATGACCCTATCTTGACCACATACTAATATTCATGAATTTTTTTCGGCATTTAGGCTGACTAGTTTTGGCCAATGTGACTGAAGAGTCGTGTCATTGTCAAAAACAATAACTGTCCACGAGGTGGTTTTGGTTTCTCAAGTCTCTGACTTGCACTAATTGTTAGTTTATAATATTATTAAAGGTTACATATGGATGAACTAAATGGAACATCTTCTTAGAGAGAAGACACCACCTATATTTTTACATTCACACTAATGGGTGCATGATTACCATACTCATTACATAAGTGTGTTTCATTAATTCTAAAATATCAAGATATCTCAATCTTTATCTTTATTATTGTACCTATAATAATAGTTAAAACATGTTTGTAAATTGTGATCACTATTTTATTATCTCATCACAATTCACTGAGTCAGTAAATGTATTCAAGTAATCAACTTTAAAACATCACATTAAAATGTCAATAACTGAAGATTTTTTTTAACAACATTAAATGAGACATGAAAGTATGATTGGGTTGCACTCTACTTAATCACCATTGAATATATATAGCATTAATCACTATGTATAACTTATCATTTATCTGCCAGACACTAATGGAGCAAGAAGTCCCACTCCTTCAGAGATGTCATCGGAGCAATCACCCTCGTCATCCACAACCCTGCCGCTTTGTGTCCAGCCTGACCAGCACGCCAAGGCGAAGGTGAAGACACCTGGGTTCAAATGTACCGGATTAAGTCAGCCAGTATGCACACTTGGGTATTCTAGTATTTTGATTTTATCCCGCCACGTGCCTGTTATATTCGTCATGTTTGCCATGTTTTTTCTGTTTATCATGTTTGTCGTGTTTGTTGTGTTCATCGTGTTGTCATCTTCGTCATGTTGTCATGTTGTTTTTGTCTAAGAAGGGGGGACCCCATGTTCAACCTTTATCTTTATTATTCTACCTATAATACTATTTAAAACATGTTTTTAAAGAGTGATAACTATTTTATTATCTCATCACAATTTTCTAAGTCAGTAAATGTATTCAATTGTTCGTTGTGTTTGTTGTGTTCGTCGCGTTGTCATGTTTGTAAAGAATGATCTACGTGTTCATCATGTTTGTTGTGTTTATCGTGTTTCATGTTCGTTGTGTTTGTCATGTTGTTGTGTTCCTCGTAATGTCATGTTGTTTTTGTCCAAAAATAAGGGGGGACCTCATGTTCAAAGGGCCCTTACAACGGGTCCACTATCTGCTTGGTACCGTAGTTACCATCGTCGCTCGGATGAGGGTTAGGAGGTCACTGTCACTATCACCTATCACCCACCCCACAGCTTGGTGCTTGGCAAAACCCCAAGAGTGGGGGTATGCACATACTTCTTCCCTGATTCACTGCATCATGTTGATTCATCCTCATAGAGAATCACCCATCAGACAACGTCACCGACAATGTCTAGCATCAGACACACTTATAATGCCTTAGGGCATGATAAAAGACAAAACCATAAAATTATCCTTGCCAATAATAATACATTGGGGACATCATTTGAAATCCCACATTCCCAGAGACTTGATTGTTTCCTTGGCAAATAATTTAGTCACATCCTATTCCTGGAATTCTCTCCTCTTATACCGATTCTAGATGGCCCCAACTTGGCGATACAATCATCTAAGTGAACTTGTTTCCGCACCAGAGGTAAGTCTCATCTGAATCTCATGATTAGAGATGGTTTAGTCATGATCAAGACACAACTATTCATCCACAAGATGACTTTGGTGCCTCATGTGTCAGGAAAACTCACAAACTTGAGATATTAATCTTATTTTTGACACTTAAGTAATACTAGGATTCATATAGATCGATTCCGCAGTCCATTGTTACAAATGGTTATCCACTATATTTCCTTACTATCTCCACAATGCTCATCAAATGAGTATCATGAAAGAATGCTGTTATGTCTGATGGCCTACTTGAAATACTGATAGCACCCTAAATTAAACTATTAAAATGCATAAAATTGTGCTAGTTACTTGAGTTATGCACATAATTTAGGGTGTATCATATATTTACGTGTTAAGTACTATTCCAAGTGAATTCTGTTTTTTTTTCTAATTTTGTTAATTGAATAATTTTATGGAATTTATTTAATCTTTGCATAAATCTATTTAAATGAAAACGGAAGATTTAAAAGTTAATTTTAATGTTGATTAATGTATGGATGAATTACTAAACTTTCTAGCATTTTATCAATTTTTCTAGGAATTTATTTGATGAAGAAATGAATTTTTAATATGAAAAGGATATATTTATACAGAAAATAGGTGTTTGAAAGCAATTTCTAAAGTGGGAGGGATGTTTCTGAAATTTTGGTTGCTAATATGACCTTAAAACGATTCTTGATCTCCCATTGAAGGCGTAAAGATCCAACTAAAATATTTGCAACATTTTTATCAAATTAATCAGGATTTTGTATCATTTTTTAGTACATATGGAGGAGAGAGAAAGCAGAGGGGCATATGCATAAATATTTTTTGGGCGGTATCAATTTGCATGTGAGAATTAAATAAGGAAGCCTTCATAAAATGCCAAGAATTAGATTTCGCGATGCCATGTGGCACAATCTCAGCCAGCGAAAGATTATCTGACAGTGCAAAGGTGATTGCCCGAGTTGTCTCTCCTAGGCGGTAAGTTCACTACCCGTGCTGTGCATACAAAGTGCATGCACAGGAGGTGATGTGGCCGAATATGGGTAAGTAGTGGTAGTAAAAATGCACAGGTAAGTACGTTTAATATGTATTTCTGTGTTTTTTGTTACTCTATTATTTCTAGAATGTGGTACGTGGCGCCTGGAGAGAGGAAGTGCCAAAATGCGCCAGCCAATCAGCAGGTGACACGAAATGGCATGTAGTGACAATAAATTATACGCGCTTCAAACCCTATTTCTTGTGGCACACCCCCCCAACTCGCACTCCCCAACGAAAAGGGGATGGATAAAGCAAGGCCCAAAAACTTCCTACTCTTCTTTCTATATGGGGGTGCCCGGGTTTCTTGTCATTTCGTCGTTGCTCATTCCCGTTTGGCCGAAGGGTTAGGCAGGTAGTATGAGCGTTCTGCGTGGTTGATCTATGTGGCTCAGGTTGGCCAATTTTCATTTATTAATAACTTTTGATGCTGAAATTTATTAGATTTCTCGTCTCAAAATCCTTTTTCTATCTGCATGAATGAATCATTTAGATAAAGCCTACATTGATGCATACAAATTAATGACTTAGTAGGGGTAAAATGGTAACTTTTACAATTAACCTAAGGATAAAAGCTGAAATTTGAGATGGGGAGGTTGTTATGAAAGAAGCTCTTTCACAACTACAAGACAGAGAGGAAAACCAGCCTTGAGTATCTGAATTTGATATTTTTACTTCATTGTATTTGAATTTGAGTGTAATCTGGATTGTTTGTTAGTGAGATTTGTGATTTTTCTTATTGATCTTAGTATGAAAATCTAAATCGCTTGGCTTGAGCGGCATGTACAAGCCGTACGAAGTTTGAGAGGAGAGATTATGAATTTGATCTAGCTCTTCTACTTGAAAATTAAAAAAAAGTTATAAAAGTTTAATTTATAGGATATATTAGATTGATTTTATGATATAGTAGTTAGTGAATGTGGATACCCAATTCTCCTAGACAAAATAAAACCAAATCTCCTTCTTAACCCCTATACTTGACACCTTTGATCCTCTTTATTGGATCAAAGAAGTCAACTTAGAGATCCCTAATTATTCTAGAACTCTCATCTCCTATACCCTCCTTTTTAAATTCATAGTCTAAATAGGGTAACTTTATATTCATTTAATATTAAATGAACTCAAATTAGGGTCACATTATTTAAGTAGGTAACTGATTGAATTCCTTACTAGCTTCTCTTGGATGATGCCTATACTTATCATTATACATATTAAGTTCAAGTTTTAAAAGTTCAAGTATAAACATGAAGTTCAATCCTTGGATGATGCCTTGTCAACGACCTCCTCCAATATCCTATAAGTAAGAGTATTAAGGGTTGGTGTTTAGAGACATGAAATCACTATCATATGATATTATCATAATTCACTTATCATTGCGCAAAAATTTTGCTATCATTACAACTGGGAAAAATCATTTTAATTCTGTTCCTTCTAATAGAAATTGTTTTTTTTACCTTCATAAATGTTTATGAAAGTAGAAATGATTGTAATTACCATAAGTATTCTTTGCAATATAATTCATTTCAAATTAGAATTTCTCGGCTTGACGATTCTCCTGAAAATCACAGATTCTTTAGAAATTATTTTTGGAGGCACCGAGAGAACATTAAATATGAATGTCTTTTTGCTAATGCAGTAATTCCAGTTTTTTTTCAGCACTGTATATCCTGAATAAATGATTTGGATACAAGAAGTGCAAGCTTTCCAAAATTATCAGAGGATATGAAAAATATAAGTTCTTTATTACCAAGATGCTTTGAGGAACGCGGCCACTCAAAGAAATTATATTTTTAACAAAAATAAGTTATACTTACAAATCAGATTTCAGAAATTAATGATGATTATCATGCTGAAATAGAATTACACAAAAAACAAAATAGATTATAGTTTAACTCTATGCATGCAAAATGGTTCTTGGTTTAGTGAAAATTATGAAGATGGTAAGTGCAAGGAAATGGAGGACAATTCCATGCACTTTGACCAGGGTCAAAGTGAATGAAATATTCTGGGCCATCAAGGAAACATTCATTTCATTAGTGGTCCAAGACCTTCATTTCCGTAGGGAGTTCAATATCTCTAAAATCAACCATACGGAGCTTCATCTTCTTCTCATTTTCAATGAGCATAAGATCCTAAATCAGATGATTTGATTTGGTTGATGATTCAGGCGCAGAGGAAGATGATGCAGGAGGTGATGAAGAGACTTAATGGACTGGAAAATTAAAGCAAAAACTATTTTGAAAACCATGATCAATGGAATGGACAGGGAAGTCATGAAATTCTAGTAATTCTGACTCATATTGTTCTGTATTTTACTTATGATCATGTAGAAGACCAGTGTCAAGTTTAAAGGTTTCAAAGAAAAAACTATGGAGATTTGAACATGCATGTGAACAGAAGCTATGCCATCAAAATTCTAACGAAGCACTGGAAGACATCCAATATGAAGGAGATAAGACAAACTGCAATTCAGGTTAATCATGTGACCCCCTTCCATTAATTATGAATATTTACCTAATATTAATTAACATGAATCATTTTCCCCAGCTTCAATTGACGAGATAGTATCTGATATTCATCTGTTGTTTAAGGATGATGACAATAATATTTTGATAGATTCTGATTAATAACTCCAATGAACATACGAGTAATTTTAAAGATGAAATCATTTCTAATATTCACTTACTATTTTTTAAATGATATTTTAGCAAATATAATTGATGATTTTCGTAGGCACATAAATAATAGTGAAGGAAATAATTTCTTTGGGAAAATGAAGAATCACAAACTTGAAATAGCGCTACCAATCATGATCAGAGTGAGATTTATTAAATCATATTTTGTTAAATTTTTTTTTAATAAAATTGTTTCCAATTATTGGCATGATCATTTGATGAAATCACATGTAGGATTTGATGTAACATGATGATCAGAATTGATACTTTATGCTACGTCAAGAGAATAAACACTAAAAGCAAGACCAAACAAGACCAAACAAGACCAAAAAATTACGTATGTGGCTAGGTCTCTCCTATATCGATCAGGAGGGCCGAAGACGGACACTAGCTAGCTCTGTGCCCTTTCCCTTGGCACTTGAATTACGTATGTGGTGCTTGACTGACGGTAGTGATGCGGGTTGGAGTATCGCTCGTGACGGCCCGAGCGGGTGGGGTAGAACCCACAGAGGTGACGGGGTTGGTTCCTTGTCCCCCGGTGGTCTGGGAAGCTGAACGGTAACGGGCGGTGCGGTGCGAGTGAGAGTGGCTTGGGGTGCGATGTGAGTGCGTGCATAGCGGCTTCGTCGCCCAGATGCTCCATGTGCTCCACTAAGTGGTAGGCTTAATCGACCTCTACGGGGTTTCACTTAAGAACCTCACTACACAAGGTCGGTCGACGCCCGTGGGAAAATAGATCGATGATAATTCACGCATCCTTCACGAATCGACACCACATCCGGCATTCTACGAATGCCTCGATATACTCCATCACGGAGAGTTGACCTTGCCTAAGGTCGAGCCACATGAGGAATAGCAACATTTGGTATTGTCGCGGCACGGACTTACTCCTTAACTTTAGCGCCATTTCGGCCCAGGACGTGTTGGGCCATCCTCGTTGCTCAGCGACGACTCGCTCGTTCTCCCAAAAGATCTTGGTCTGTCTGCCAAGTCTCGTCTCCGTATATTCGACGCACAAGTCATCGTACATGCGGTAGCAACGGAAACCAGAAATAGGAAGGACGTGAACGGGAAAAGACAAAAACACGAGAGAGAGAGATGAGAGAAATAGAAAAGGAACTAGAGCAGCTTCACCCGGTCTTCAATGTCGCGGGCGCGCGGTGCTGGCGACGTCGATGACAATCTTTGATGGCGTGCGCCATCACATTGCCTCCATTATATGTGGCAGATCATGGTCGTCCACCACCAGGCCCTTAAGCTCAACATGGCGTTTAGGATGAAAATATTGGAAATGTCTCCAAAATAGGTGGGTGCTATTGTCGGCCTGCCGCTTGATAGCTTTCCTCTTACTTTGCGGGTTCTTCTCATGACACAGGAAGCATGCATAGTACCCATCACCAATGTTTCCGAAGTAGTCAATGATGACTGAACATTTCGAACGAGGGTGACTCTGTATGGTACGAGATGATCTCGCGTCCATACCTTCAAGGCAACTGGGCCCTACCCCAGAGCAGTCTTGGGGCAGGGCACTACCTCTAGGTGGGTTCATGTATCTGAGAAGCATAATTTGGTTAGCAACGATTGTTTCATACATCAACGCATGCTGATGAGCTATGCTTAAAACTCTAAATAAAATAAGCGATACAATTAAGATAACGCAATAAGGAAGCTGAACACTCTAAACAAATTGAAGAATCTATAAGAAGTAGCGACAACGGAGCAACTTTCTAGATTCACATACAAGAAGAAAAGTTATTAAATAATTCTCCTCTATTATCTTCTCATACAATAGAGAAACATAGAATAGATGAGCAGATGGAACGAGGGAAGAAGTGAATAGAATTGAAAAGCAAGAATTCAGCAGCAGCAGGGCAAATTTTAGAAAAAAGTGAGAATACAAAACGAAGAAACTATGAGAAGAGAGAAATAGAAGAAGGGAAGAGATTTTAGTAACAAGAGAGGCGTTGAGGATAGTGCAAAAGAGTAGAGGAGGGAAAGAAGATGCGCGTAAAGAGATTGGAGGAGTAGAGGGGAAGAAGAAGAAGAGGAGAATTGGAAGAATGATACAGGAGAAGAAGGTAGAAGTGAATAAGAAAACAGCAGCAGCAGGGCACAATTATGGGAACAAAGAGAGAAAGAGTAAGAGGGAGAGAGAATGAGAGATAGGAGTCATAGAGTGAGAGAGTGACAATGGCAAAGAGAGAAAGAGTATGAGATAGAGTGAAAAAGACAAAGAGAGAGAGTGAGAGACATAATGGAAGAAAGAATAAGAGAGAAAGAGTAAGAGATAGATAGTGAGACAAAAAAAGAGAAAGGGTGCCTTAATAAGTGAATGAGTGAGAGAGATGGACAGAGAGAGAGAGCAAGAGGGAGGGACTGAAATATGCAGAGAGAGAATGAAAGAGAGAAAGAGTGAAAGAGTAAGAGAGAGGGAACAGGAGAGAAACAAAAAGAGTAACTGTCACAAAGTGAGAGACAATGAGAGAGACAAAGAGAGAGTGTGAGAGGGAGGGATAAAGAGAGAGACAAAGAGAAGAGTCATAGAGTGAGAGAGTGACAATGGCAAAGAGAGAAAGAGTACGAGAGAGGGTGAGAAAGACAAAGAGAGAATAAGTAAGAGAGAGAAATGAAGAAAGAAGAAGAGGGAAAGAAAAAGAGATAGATAGTTAGATAGACAAAGAGAGAGTAAGGGTGACTCAGTAAGTGAGTGAGTGAGAGAGATGGACATAGAGCAAGAGCACGAGGGAGAGACTGAAATACGCAGAGAGAGACTGAGAGAGAAAACAGAAACAAAGAGTGAAATAGTGAGAGAGAGGGAGCATCACAGAAAAAAAGAGAGAAAGAGTCATAGAGTGAGAGAGCATAAGAGAGACAAAGAGAGAAAGAGTGAGAGGGAGGATGAATGAGAGAGACAACGAGAGGAGTCACAGATTGAGAGAGTGACCGAGGCAAAGAGAGAAAGAGTAAGAGAGAGAGACAAAGAGAGAAAGAGTAAGAGACAAAAAGGAAAAAAAGAACAAGAGAGACAGAGTAAGAGATAGATAATTAGATGGACAAAAAAAGAGAAAAGGTGACTTAGTATGTGAGTGAGTGAGAGAGATGGACAGAGAGAGAGAGCAAGAGGGAGGGACTGAAATACACTGAGAGAGACTGAGAGGAAGAGAGATAGACTGAAAGAGTGAGTGAGAGGGAGCATGAACGAAACACAGAGAGAAAGAGTCACAGAGGAAGAGAGAACGAGGGAGACAAAGAGAGAGAGTGAGAGGGAGGGAGAACGAGAGAGACAATAAGGGGAGGAGTCATAGATTGAGAGAGTAACAGAGGCAAAGAAAGAAAGAGTAAGAAAGAGGGTGAGAGAGACAAAGAGAGAAAGAGTAAGAGACAAACAGGAAGAAAGAAGAATTGAGAAATAGTAAGAGATAGATAAATAGACAGACAAAGAAAGAGCGAGGGTCACTATGTAACTGAGTGACTGAGAGAGATAAATAGAAAGAAAGAGAGCAAGAGGGAGGTGATTCGTCCAAACTAAGGGGTAAAAGTTGATATTAAGTAGTTTGTAAGGATAGTTATGTACCAATCAATAATTTTATTTCCTTACTAGTAGTGTTTAGTAAGGGTCGATCCCTCAAGGAGCTAGGTAAATAGTTAGGGTGAATTTCAATTAGAATTTTAAATTTCAGATTATGTTAGTTTTTTAAGCTGGGTTATGATCAATGAAAAAGATGAAAATGATTTTTAGTAGGCACAGGAAATTTTCTTTGCAAAGCCTAGGTAGAGAGTGATTTGTGAGATTTTTTCCAGAATTTTTTATTGTCTCTAGAGAGAGATAAAAAATTCTGAATTTAAATGGGTTGTCATTCCCTTATCCGGTTCAAAGTGGTTGAACCAGATGAGAGAGAGCGGTCTAGATCGTTACCGAACTGAGTTAACTCAGTTTGGAACGATTCCCAACAGTTGAGTAAATATAGAGGGAGAGGGCTCACAACGTGGGCGCCTCCGCCGCTGAATGGGCGGGCGGAAGGGCCTCTTGTGCGCTGATGCTTCAGCGCTCCGCTGCTGGTCGCGCAGGCGGAAGTCCTCTCACGTGCGGTGGACCAAAACGGTGATATCTGGAGTTCCAGATATGAGTTTGACACGTATGAGTAGGCGTTGGAAAGCTTGAGACGTTGGCTATATGTTTAAGGATAGCCAAGAAGCTTGGGAGAATTATAGGAGGATATAGGATGCGAAGAAGCATTTAACCTTTTTTGTCACACCCCAAAGGGCCCAAGGTTGTTTCTCCAGCTCCCTACTAACTGGCTTTGAGATCCAGGAAGCTCCCAGAAGACTCCGTCCACCTCCAGAATGAAGGTGGACCCAGGAACAAGCTCAGACAGAAAGAAAGTGAACAATGCAATTCTCAATTCGTCAATGCCCTCAAGGAGGGTGAGGGAGGCCCTTTTCTAGGGGTACATGTGTTTGTTC
This sequence comes from Wolffia australiana, assembly GCF_029677425.1. Taxonomy (NCBI): domain Eukaryota; kingdom Viridiplantae; phylum Streptophyta; class Magnoliopsida; order Alismatales; family Araceae; genus Wolffia; species Wolffia australiana. The sequence goes on from NC_135843.1 coordinate 801,009, forward strand.
CAGCCATTCTTGGTTGTTGGATCATGGATGAATGTCCAGGATTGAGTTCTTGAGGCCTGAATCCAGGAGATCAGACCTCAACCAACCAGATTCCAACTGGCTATAGTTAGTTACAACTAACTCTAACCAATGGGAAGGGAAAGGAACAAGTTTGTTAGAGTTAGTTACAACTCATCCCTAGCCCTTGGATTTGAGCTGGAATGGATGGATGGATGGGTTCCACCTCATGAATCCTGGGCTGGATCTCAACCCTGGGCTCTCCTCCAAACAGGATCTGCCAGCTAGAGTCATCCTCATGTGCCTTGATCATCCTGGAAGCCTCCAAGGACGTTCTAGAAGGTTTTCATCAAGCTCCTTTAAACCAAGCCTATCCATTGAGTCAACTCCACTGGTTAGCATGCATCTTTTTCCTCATAGCTCCTTTTGACTTCAAATTTTGTCCAAGCCTCAGGACTCCTGTCTTCACTTCCCCATAAAATTTTGTAATTTTATGACCACCAAAAGTCAACACACTAGGGAAATTGTTAGATTCATATCCTACTTGACTCATTGAGTCTAGTGAGGGTTAGAAATATCCCTCAAATCCTCTTATAAGTAAATCCCAAATTCTGTAACTTTGTAAATACATGTCAAAGCATTGATAGAAATGTTAATTAAGTAGAAAATGTAAGTATTTTTAATCATTGGGAAAGTGGAAGGCATGATCTCATTACAATGCAAAATAAGAACTTTTGGCAATGTTATACTTGCTTTTGGGAGATTTAAGATGAATAATGCATAGAAATGACTATCCTTATTTGAGTTTATCAGGAGGGACTAAAATAAGCAGCGATAGACTGAGAGAGAACGAGATAGACAAATAGTGAAAGAGTGAGAAAGAGGGAGCATTCGAGAAACAAAGAAAAAAGTCACAGAGAGAGAGTGAAGAAGAGAGACATAGAGAGAAATAGTGAAAGGGAGGCAGATTGAGAGAAGCAAAGCGAGGAGTCACAGAGTGAGAAAGTGACAGAGGCAAAGATAGAGAGTACGAGAGAGGTCTTGAGAGACAAAGAGAGAAAGATTAAGAGATAAATAGTTAGATAGACAAAGACAGAGTAAGTGTGACTTAGTAAGTTAGTGGCTGAGAGAGATAAACAGGGAGAGAGAGATCAAGAGGAAGGGACTAAAATACACAAAGAGAGATTGAGAGAGAACAAAAGAGACAAAGAGAGAAAGAGTGTGAGAAAGGGATCATCAGAGAAACAAAGAGAGAAAGAGTCACATACTGAGAGAGAGTGAGAGGGAGAAGATAAAAAGAGTGAGAGGGAGGGATAATGAGAGCGACAAAGAAAGGAGTCACAAAGTGAGGGAGTGACAATGGCAAAGAGAGAAAGAGAAATAGTGAGGGTAAAAAAGACAATTAGAGAAAGAGTAAGAGACAGAAAGGAAAAAAGCTCAAGAGAGAAAGAGTAAGAGATAGATAGTTAGAGAGACAGAGAGAGTAAGGTTGACTTAGAGAGTGAGTGAGAGAGATGGGCAAAGAGAGAGAGCAAGAGGGAGAGACTGAAATAAACAGAGAGAGGCTGAATGAAAATTATGGAGACAAAGTGTGGAGAATGAGAGAGAGGAAACATGAGAGAAACAAAGAGAGTAACAATCACAGAGTTAGAGAGAATGAAAGAGATAGAGAGAAAGAGTGAGAAGGAGGGAGAATGAAAGAGACAAAGAGAGGAGTCACAGAGCGAGAGAGTGACAATGGCAAAGAGAGAAAGAGTAAGACAGAGGGTAAAAGAGAAAAAGAGAGAAAGAGTAAGAGACACAAAGGAAGAAAGAAGAACAGAGAAAGAGTAAGAGATAGATAGTTAGACAGACAAAGAGAGAGTAAGGGTGACTAAGTAAGTGAGTGAGTGAGAGAGATGGACAGAGAGAGAGGGCAAGAGGGAGGGACTAAAATAAATAGAGAGAGACTGAGAAAGAAAAAGAGAGACAAAGAGTGGAATAGTGAGCAAGAAGTAGCATGAGAGAAACAAAGAGAGAAAGAGTCACAGAGTGAGAGAGAGGGAACATAAGAAAAACAAAGAAAGTAAGAGTCACAGAGTACGAGTGAATAAGACAGACAAAGAGAAAGAGTGAGAGGGAGGGAGAATGAGAGAGAGAGAAAGAGAGGAGTCACAGAGTTGGAAAGTTACAGAGGCAAAGAGAGAAAGTGTAAGAGAGAGGATGAGAGGGACAAAGAGAGAATGGGTAAGAGACAGAAACGAGTAAAGATGAAGAAAGAAAAAGCAACAGATGGATAGTAACATAGACAAAGAGAGTGTAAGGGTGACTTAAAAAGTAGGTGAGTGAGAGAGATGGGCAGATAGAGAGAGCAAGAGGGAGGGACTGAAATATGCAGAGAGAGACTAAGAAAGATCGATAGAGACAAAAAGAGAAAGAGTGAGAGAGTGGAAGCATAAGAGAAACAAAGAGACAAAGAGTCATAGAGTAAGAAGGATTGAGAGAGACAAAGTGAGAGAGTGAGAGGCAGGGAGGATGCAGGAGACACAGAGCAGAGTGACAGAGTGAGAGATTGAGAATGGCAAAGAGAGAAAGAGTAAAAGAGAGGGTGAGAGAGACATAGATAGAAAGAGTAAGAATTAGAAAGAGAGAAATAAGAAAAGAGAGAGTAACAGGTAGATAGTTAGACAGAGTGAGAGGGAGAGAGAGTGAAAGAGCAAGAGATAGACAAAGAGTGAGGCAAGCAGAGAGAGGGAGCATGAGAGAAACAAAGAAAGAAAGATTCACAGTGAATGTGAGAGGAAGCATGTGAAAAACAAAGAAAGAAAGAGTTACAGAGTGAGAGCGAATAAGAGAGACAAAGAGAATGAGTGAGAGGGAGGGAAAATGAGACAACAAAAGAGGAGTCATACAGTTGTAGAGTGATAGAGGCAAATAGAGCAAGGGTAAGAGAGAGGGTGAGAGAGACAAAGAGCGAAAGAGTAAGAGACAGAAAAGAAGAAAGAAGAACAGAGAAAGCAAGAGGGACTTAGTAAGTGAGTGAGTGAGAGAGATGGACAGAGAGAGAGCAAGACAGAGAGACTGAAATACACAGAGAGAGACTGAGAGAGAAAATGAGAGATAAAGAGTTCAATAGCAAGAGAGATGGAGCATTAGAAAAACAAAGAGACAAAGAGTCATAGAGTGAGAGAGAATAAGAGAGGCAAGAGAGAAAGAGTGAGAGAGAGGAAGAATGATAGAGACAAAGAAGGAAGAAGTCACAGAGTGAGAGAGTGACTGGCAAAGAGAGAAAGAACAAGAGAGAGGATGAGAAAGACAAAGAAAGAAAAAGTAAGAGACAGAAATGAAGAAAGAACAGGACAGAAAGAGTAAGAGATAGATAGTTAGACACACAAAGAGAGAGTAAGGGTGTCTTTGTAAGTGAGTGACCAAGAGATGGACAGAGAGAGAGCAGAAGGGAGGGACTGAAATCCGCAAAGAGAGACTCAGAGGGAAAGAGAGACAAAAGGGTGAAAGAGTAAGAGAGAGAGAGAATCAAAGAAAGAAAGAGAGAAAGAGTCACAGAGTGAGAGGGAATGAGAGAGACATAAAGAGAAAAAGTGAGAGGAAGAATGAATGAGAGAGACAAAGAAGGAAGAAGTGACACAGTGAGAGGGTGACAATGGCAAAGAGAGAAAGAGAAAGAGGGAGGGTGAGAAAGACAAAGAAAGAAAGAGTAAGAGACAGAAAGGAAGAAAGAAGAAGAGAGAAAGAATAAGAGATAGGTAGGTAGACAAACAAAAAGAGAAAAAGGGCCACTTAGTAAGTGATTGACTGAGAGAGATGGACAGAGAGAGAGAGCAAGTTGGAGGGAGTGAAATAGAAAGAGAGAGACTAATAGAGAGCGAGAGAGACAAAGACTGAAAGAGTGTGAGAGAGGTAGCATGAGCGAAACAACGAGAGAAAGAATCACAGAGTAAGAGAGAATGAAAGTGACAAAGAGAAAAAGAGTGAAAGGGAGGGAAAATGAGAGAGAAAAAGAGAGGAGTCATAGAAGGAGAGAGTGACAGAGGCAAAAAGAGAAAGGGTGAGAGAGAGAGTAAGAGAGGCAATGAAAGAAAGAGTAAGAGACAGAAAGGAACAAAGAAGAAGAGAAAAAGAGTAAGATAGATTGTTAGACACACATAGAGAGAGTAAGGGTGACTTAGGAAGTGTGTAAGTGAAAGAGATGGACATAGAGAGAGAGGAAGAGGGAGGAAGTGAAAAATGCATAGAGAGTCTGAGAGAGAATGACAAAGACAAACAGTAAAAGAGAGAGTGATGTAGGACAACTAGGGAGATGGGAATGACGTAGATGGGTGGAGGGTACTAGACAGGTTTGGGATGGAGGGTTCAAACAGACTACAGAAATCCACGCGACCAAATTCGGAATTTAAAACCGATGAAATACTCGTGGTGCAGTCTCATTCCTCGTTGAGGGCGGGAGTACTGTCTTCAACCACTGCGACGATGCCGAAGCACCAAATCCAATACATAAATTCACGTCACGAGGAAATCTCACGATTGAGAGAAGTTTAGGGAATTCCAAATCAGATCAAATCTGTCGGTGGTGGAGGATTCTCGCGGAATACTGGATGAAGAACACGTCGACACCAAAGAGTTCAGGCGTACCTCGACATCGGAGTGCGTGAAGAGGCTGTAGGGAATTCTGGTCGTGACGAGACTGGTCAATCCGGGCATTGTATGGCCCACTGGACGAGAAGATCTAGACATTCCGGGCGTTGAGCGGCCCTGGCAATGAGACGGTCCGCGCTTCAGTGGCCGGAGTGCTTGGGCATGGGGCTTTCTTTGGCGGGACGATTGATGTGCGCTTCGACAGGGTGTCGCAAAACCTAAACGGTATGCGCCACAATAAGAGGCTTCGAGGGCGTCAAGAAGCGCGGGTGACGGGCATGCGGTGTGCGCAGGCCGCCTTGGCGCGGATGGCCTAGGGCAGCTCTAGGCGGGCGGCCTGGGCGGGCTTGGGACGACCCCTAGGCGGGCGGTCTGTGGTGGCCTTTGGCGGCCCTGAGCGGGCGGCCTGGGGCGGCCTTGGGCGGCCCTGGGCGGGCGACCTGTGGGCAGCCTTGGGTGGCCCTGGGCGGGCGGCCTGGGGCGGCCCTGGGCGGGCGGCCTGGGGTGGCCCTGGGCGGGCGGCCTGGGGTGGCCACAGGCGGCGGCCTGGGGCGGCCACAGGCGAGCGGCGGCTGGGCGGCCACAGGGGCGGGCGGCCTAGGGCAGCCTTGGGCGACCCTGAGCGGGCAGCCTGGGCGGCCTTGGACGGGCGGCCTAGGTGGCCTAGGGCTGCCCTGGGTGGGCAGCCTTGGGCGACCCTGAGCGGGCGGCCTGGGCGGCCTTTGGCGGCCCTGGGTGGGCAGCCTGGCGGCAGCGTTGGGTGGCCCTGGGCAGGCGGCCTGGGGCGGCCCTGAAGCGGGTGGCCTGGGGCAGCCTTGGGCGGTCTTAGGCTGTCCTGGATGGGCAGCCGAGGGCTGTCCTGGGCGAGCGGTGAGGGCGATTAGGAGCAGAGGTAGTCGGCGACACAAGGCAATGACGGTGGCGGTGGCGGTGGAAATCGGAGATAGTGAGCAAGAGGCTAGGGTTGGGGCAAGTACACGATGAAGAGAAAGATAACTCAATTCTTGAAATAAACTTGCCTAACTGTTTTTTGAAATAATGACCTATACATATAGGCCTTGGAGGAAAGAGAAAATACAACTTAACGACGAGAAATTAAAGACGAGAAATTAAAGATGAGAGACGTGATTCGTGTCACGTCAAGGGGTAGTTGTTGATTTGCCGTTGGCGAAGTGTCATGATGCGTGAAGGAGCGTGCGTGCATGGAGACGTGCGTGATGCCGGTGTGTTGGCTTTGTCCGATGACAGTGGTGGCGTGTTTGTAGCGGCGGCATTGATTTTGATTGACGGTGGCAGAGTGTCTGTAGCGGCGGCATTCACTTCGGTTGACGGTGGTGACACGTCCAATGTCGATGTGTTGGCGTCCTCACCATCAATTCCCCAGGTTCAAAGAACTCGACTCTATCGAGTAAGCGTCAGAAGACTCCAACGGGAACACCAAGTCTAGGCGTAGGTGAGCTAGGTCCTCTTCCGTGATCCACGTGTCATTCGCCGATGCTTTGCCTTGCCAACAAACAAGAAACTTACGCACTGTCCCACCTTTAGTGAAGGTGATTACTTCGTCCAGTATAGCCTCGATGTTCTCTTGCCAATCAGAAGGTAGTGAAGGGGGAGTGGACAAGTCAAACTCACTCACCGAGAAGTCCGAGGGTAGAGGAGGGCCATTAGATGAAAGAGGTGGGGCTTTAAATGCGACTAAATCTGAAATATTGAAAGTGGTGCTTATCCCCCACGTGGAGGGTATGTCGACGGCATAGGCATTTTCCCCTACTCGTTTGGGGATTGGGAATGACCCGGCACAATGAGCATGAAGCATAGTAGCCTGATTGGAAGAGAATCTCTCTAGCCTAACCCTCACCATCGCCATGTCACGTTCTTTAAATTTGCAAAAATGGCGGTTTGAATCTGCGGTTTGTTTATATGAGGTGTTGCTATTTATGATGCGTGTATGAATTTCCTCATGCAGACGTCTAATATGACTGGTGAACTCATGACCATCATCTGAGATTCTAGTATGCGGTAACATGGGTATAAGGTCTGTGGGTTTACGAGGTGGATGACCGTGTACTATCTCAAATGGACTCATGCCAGTAGTACAGTTGATTGACGCGTTGTAGGCAAACTCGGCACGCGGAATGACAGAATCCCAAGACTTAAGGTTGTCCCCAACCAACGATCGTAATAGATTGCCAAGGCTTCTATTAACGACCTCAGTCTGTCCATCAGATTGGGGATGAAAAGCCGGGGAGAATTACCTTCGTTCCCAGTAGATGCCATAGGGTTTTCCAAAAATACCTAGTGAAACTGACATCTCTGTCCGACACTATGCTTTTTGGAAGCCCATGGAGATGGACAACTTCATCGAAATAAAGTTGAGCGACATGAGAGGCATCGGAAGTTTTAAAACATGGAATAAAATGGGCCATCTTTGAAAAACAATCTACAACCACCATGATAGAATCATAACGCTTGTTCATTTTTGGAAGCCCTAACACAAAGTCGATGCTCACGTCATCCCAAGGTTTCTAAGGGACCGGTAGAGGGGTATATAGGCCAGTGTTCTGTTTAACCTGCTTGGCGAGAGCACACACACAACATTGGGAAACAATATTAGCTACGTCTCGCTTGAGGGATGGTCAAAAGAATCTATGCTCTACCATCGCGATGGCTTTGTCTCTCCCAAAATGACCACTAAGACCTTCGACATGCGTTTCCCACACAAGGAAATCCCTAAGGGAAGACTGTGGAATACATAGGCGGCGGTCATAAAATAAAAATTCATTCGCTAAGATATAATCTTGGTTATCAGGATTCGGGTAGTTTCTCATGGTCTGGAGAACGGGAGCAAAGTCTGGGCAATCGGGGTATTGATCCTTCATATGTTCAAATCCGACAACTTCTACCTTCATAACGTTCAAGAGGTGGACATATCTACTATGGGCATCGGCCACTCGGTTTTCAACTCCCCTCTTGTGTTTAAGGAGAAAGGTATATGACTGGATGAATTCAACCCACTTAACATGTCTAGAATTTAATTTTTGGTGAGAACGAAGATACTTCGAAGCTTCATGATCGGAGTAGAGAATGAATTACCTAGAGAGCAAGTAGTGAGGCCAATGACAAAAAAAATTGAACAATTGCATAGAACTCTTTGTCATAGGTGGAATATTTGAGTTTAGCGTCATTCAACTTCTCACTAAAGAAAGCTATGGGATGATTCTCTTGACTCGAGACTCCGCCAGTTCCTAAACCCGATGCATCACAAGCGACCTCAAACACTTTATCAAAATCTGGTAAATGGAGAATAGGGGCCTGAGTCATTCTAAGTTTGATCTCATCAAAATATTTTTGCACTCCTGTGGTCCATTCAAAATGATTTCCTTTAAGACATTCAGTCAGGGGTGCCATGATGGTACTTAAGTTGGATATGAATCGCCTATAGAAAGTTGCTAATCCGTGAAAACTACGAACATCGAGGACATTTTGGTAGTTGGCCATTGTGTAATAGCGTCTCTTTTGGTCGGATCCACAGAAACTCCTCGTGCTGACAAGATAAAACCTAGGAAAGAGACATGATCGACGAGAAACAAACACTTTTTGGGATGTGCATATAATTGTTCGTCTTTGAGGACCTCACACACTAAATGTAAGTGATGGATATGGTCGTGTCTGGATTTGCTGTAAATAAGAATATCGTCAAAACAAACTACGACAGAGTTTCTTATGAATGGCCTAAGAATGTGGTTCATCAACCGCTGGAAAGTACTGCGTGCATTCGATAGGCCAAAGGGCATGACTTTCCATTCATATAGTCCATTCTTGATTTTGAAGGCAGTTTTCACTCATCTCCCGGACGGATACGGACTTGGTGATAACCACTCTTAAGGTTGATTTTGGAGAAAATCCTCGAACCAGCCATCATGTCAAACATATCATCAATGCGAGGAATAGGAAACCTATATTTGACGGTAATCTTATTGATGGCTCTACTATCAATGCACATGCAGGACAGCTCGCAGATGTGGCCTGGAGAGAGAGAGAGAAGGGTTAAAAAGGGAGAGTCAGAGGAATAGTAGTGCTACTATGTGAAGAGGAAAGGAGGCGTTAATGAGAGAGGGGGAGAAAACGAAAGGAGAGAGAGGTCTGGTTATAACGAGCGTGGATGTGGGAGATAACGGGAGAAATAGAGAAGATAGAATGAGGGAAAATAGAGAAGATAGAAAGAGAGAAAATAGAGGAGAGTGTGAACGATAGGCGTGTGGTCGAGAGAAGAATTAAGCGACAGAAGGAGAGGGAGCAGGCGGGGGGAGAGAGAGAAAGGGTGCGTGATAGAGAGATAACGTCAGATAGGGAGCTCACCAAGAGAGACAGAGATCTAAAGAGAACTAGAAAGAGAGGAGATTGAGAGAAATAACTGGAGTAAGAGAGAGACAATTAAGAGAGGGGGAACGACAGAGAGAAAGAATGATGGTGAGAGGGAAAGAGATTGCCGATAGATAAAGAAGAGAGACGGAAATTAAGAGAGACACTGGTAGAGAAAGAGAAACAAAGAGGAGATAAAGCGAACGAAAAGGTATCGTAGGGAGGAAGAGAGAGAATGGTAAAGAGAGAGAGAGCGCAATTCAAGAAGGGAATGTACGGGAGAAATAGCGATAGAAATGTGGGGAGCTAGAATGGGATGCGATTGAGAAAGAGAACGGAAACAGAGAGAGTGATTGAGAGAGAGAACAAAAAAAAAGCGAAAGAGATTGAGAGAGAACAAAAAAAGAGAAACAGATTGGGAGAGAGAACAGAAAGGTGAGGGCAAACAAGAAAGAACTACAAAGAAAGACGACTTTGTGAGAAACAGGAAATAAGAACGTGAATGAGAGGGGGATCTAGGAAGATCGAGAATAGAGAGAGCTAACAGGAAAAGAGAGAGCGACAGAGAGAGAGAGAACAGTCTGTCGAAAGAGAGAGAACGGCCAGGATAGAGAGAAAGAGCGATGGAGACGGCAGCAAGGGGGGGGGGGCTCCCCTCTGCGGCAGCGGCGGCGGCACTTCCGGCGGCGGCTGAGGAGAAAATGGTGGGCGAGATTTATTGAAGTAGTCTTCTCTTCAAATTAAAATCGCCATCGAAAACAATGAAAGTTTTGGTATCTTATAGATCCATAGAGGGAAAGAATAAAGTGGGAAGCGTGGGGGAAAGAAGAGGGTCCTGGCGGTTGGTACTCCAACGGCCACGAACGTGTAGTTCATCGTGCAATCTCCACCAGAGAGGGTGGAAGCATCAGAGAAACAAGAAAAGAAAGAGTCACAGATTGAGAGAGAATGAGAGAGACAAAGAAAGAAATAGTGAGAGGGAGGGAGAATGAGAGAAACAAAGAGAGAAAGAGTCACACAGTGACATAGTAACAATGACAAAGAGATAAAGAATAAGAGAGAGGTTAAGAGAGCCAAAGAGGGAAAGAGTAAGATACAGAACCAAAGAAAGAACAAGAGAGAAAGAGTAGGAACTAGATAGTTAGACAGACAAAGAAGGACTAAGGGGTCTTAGTAAGTAAGTGACCGAGAGAGATGGAGAGAGAGAGAGGAAGAGGGCGGGTCTGAAATATGCAAAGAGAGACTGAGAGAGATCGAGAGAGACAAAAGGTGAAAGAGTAAAAGAAGGGAGCACCAGAGAAACAAAGAGTTAAAGAGTCACAAAGTGAAAGAGAATGAGAGAGACAAAGAGAGAAATAGTGAGCGGGAGGGAGAATGAGAGAGACAAACAGAGGAGTCATTGAGTGAGAGAGTGACAATTGCAATGAGAGAAAGAGTAAGAGGGAGGGCGAGAAAGACAAAGAGGAAAAGAGTAAGAGACAGAAAGGAAAAAAGAATAAGAGAGAAAGAGTAAGAGATATATAGTTAGAGAGATAAAGAGAGAGTAAGGGTGACTTAGTAAGTTAGTGAGTGAGAGAGATGAACACAGAGATAGAGCAAGAGGGAGAGACTGAAATAGACAGAGAGTGAGTGAGAAAGAGCAAAAGAGACAATGAGTGAAAGAGTGAAAGAGGGAGCATGAACGAAACAAAGATAGAAAGAGTCACAGAGTAGGAGAGAATGAGGGAAACAAAGAGAGAAAGAGTGAGAGGGAGGGAGAATGAGAGACACACAGAGGAGTCGCAAAGTGAGAGAGTGAAAGGGGCAAAGAGAGAAAGAGCAAGAGAGAGGTTAAAAGAGACAAGAAGAGAAAGAGTAAGAGAGAGAAAGGAAGCAAGAAGAAAAGAGAAAGAGTAAGAGATAGAGGGCTAGACAAACATAGAGAAAAAAGGGTGAATAATAAAGTAAGTAATTGACAGATGGACAGAGAGAGTGAGAGCAATAGGGAGATACAGAAATACACAAAGCCAGACTGAGAGAGAAAGAGAGAGAAAAGTAGTATAATAATGAAAGAGATGGAGCATGGGGGAAACAAAGAGAGAAAGAGTGACAAAGTGAGTGAGAATAATTGAGACAAAGAGTTAAAGAGTGAGAGGGAGGGAGAATCAAAGACACAGGGAGAGGAGTGACAGAGTGAGAGAGTTACAATGGCAGAGAGAGAAACAGTAAGAGAGCGGGTGAGAGAGACAAAGAAAGAAAAAGAGACAAAAAGGTAGAAAGAAGAAGAGAGAAATAGTAAGAGATAGATAGTTTGGCAGACAAAGAGAAAAAAAGGGTGACTTAGTAAGTGACTGAGAGAGATGGAGGGAAAGAGAGAAAGAGGGAAATACTAAAATACGTAGAAAGAGAATGAGAGAGAACAAAAGAGACAAAGAGTGAAATATTGAGAGAGAGAGGGACCATCAAAGGAACAAAGAGAGAAAGAGTTACAGAGTGAGAGAGAGTGAGAGAGAATGAGAGAGAATGAGAGAGACAAATAAAATGAAATAGTGAGAGAGAGGGAGAATAAAAGAGACAAAGGGAGGAGTAACAGATTGAGAGAGTGACAGTGGGAAAAAAGAAAGAGAAAGAGAGAGGGTAAGAGATAAAGAGAGAAAGAGTAAGAGACGGAAAGCAAGAAAGAAGAGAGAAAGAGTAAGATATAAATAGTTAGACATACAAAAAGAGAGTAAGGGTGACTAAGTAAATAAGTGAGCGAGAGAGATGGACAGAGAGAGAGAGCACAAGGGATGAAATGAAATACGCAGAGCGAGACTGATAAAGAATAAGAAAGACAGAGTGAAAGAGAGAGAGGAGCATCAGAGAAACAAAGAGAGAGTGAGTCACAGAGTTAGAGAGAATGAGAGAGGCAAAGAGAGAAAGGGTGAGAGGGAGAGAGAATGATAGTGATAAAGAAAGGAGTCACAGAGTGATATAGTGACAATGGCAACGAGAGAAAGAGTAAGAGAGAGGGTGAGAGACACAATGAGAAAACGAGTAAGAGACAAGGAGGAAAAAAGCAGAGAGAAATAGTAAGAGATAGATAGTTACACAAATAAAAAGGGAGTAAGGGTGAGTTAGTAAGTGAGTAACCGAGAGAGGTGGATAGAGAGAGAGCAAGAGAGAGGGACTAAAATACACAGAGGGAGACTGAGAGAAAATGAGAGAGACAAAGGGTGAAAGAGTGAGAAAGAGGGAGCGTGAGAGAAATAAAGAGAAAAAGAGTCACATGGTGAGAAAGAATGCGAGAGACAAAGAGAGAAAGAGTGAGAGGGAGGGAGAATGAGGGAGACAAAGAGAGAAAGTGACAGAGGCAAAGAGAGAAAGAGTAAGAGAGAAGGTGACAGGGACAAAGAGAGAAAGACTATGAGACAGAAAGGAAGAAAGAAGAAGAGAGAAAGAGTAAGAGATAGACAGGTAGACAAACAAAGAGAGAAAAAGGGTGACTTAGTAAGTGATTGGCTGAGAGAGATGGACAGTGAGAGAGAGAGAGTGAGTGGGAGGGAGTGAAATAGGAGAGAGAGACTAGTAGAGAGCGAGAGAGACAACGAGTGAAAGTGTGAGAGAGAGAGCGCATGAGAGAAACAAAGAGAGAAAGAGTCAAAGAGCGCATGAGAAAAACAAACAAAGAAATAGTGAGAGGGACGGAGAATAAGAGAGACAAAGAGAGGATTCACAGAGTGAGAGAGTGACATAGGCAAAGAGAGAAAGCGCAAGAGATAGGGTAAGAGAGACAAAGAGCGAAAGAGTAAGAGACTGAAAGGAAGAAAGAAGAAGAGGTAAAGAGTAAGAGATAGATAGTTAGACAAACAAAGAGAGAAAAAGGGTGACTTAGTAAGTGATTGACTGAGAGCGATGGCCAAAGAGAGAGAGAGCAAGATGGAGGGACTGAAATATGCAGAGAGAGACTCAGAGTGAGCGAGAGAGACAAAGGGTGAAAGAGTGAGGAAGATGGAGCATGAGAGAAACTAAGAGAGAAAGAGTCGCAGAGTGACAGAAATGGACATTGGGACATACATACACTTAGATATACAAAGATACTGAAAACAGATATATATGAAGAGTGAGAAGGCAAGAGAGTGAGAAACTGAGGATTGCGATGCCCAACCAAATCTTTCAGGCCGTCGCCCCCGTATGTGCTGCTACACTACAGGCTGAATGCGTGCCCATTCGCGCCTAAGATGGAACGGATCAGGTAAAGTCCACGTGTGTTGGGCGCATGGGCTGATAGGTGCAGCGTGCGCGTGCAAAGTGATGTGCGCCAGCGTGAAGCGCGTGCGCCATCGCTTCGCATGAGCCCCACGCTCCGCGCGGGAGCAGGAAGCGCCGCGCGCGGGCATGGGATGTGCAAGCCGGGCGGCATGCCACGGGTACAGTGCAGAGAGTTGCGAGGGAGGCTGTGTAGTTGTCGTGCGGGCAGCGCACATTGCGTGTGCATGGGGCGGGGTTGGGAGACATCTCCTAGGAAGCTAAGGCAAGTGGCACACTGAGAGTGCCGAGGTGGCATTGGGGGTACGCGGCGTCCCCGCGGGTAGTGCTGGGCGCGCAACACCTAGCTTGAGGCGCTGAATGTGGCGGCGTCGTGCAGGCTGCACGCCAAGGTGTAAGCGCGGGTGCTGGTGGCATATGTGATCATCAAGGCAAGGGTGGAGTATGTGATCGCCGCACCTTCGGGCGCACGGCACCTAGCCTGCGGGCCGTGCACATGCGGAGCGGTGGCCTCGAGGCAGAGAGACGACACCCTGGCACAATGCACACACAATTCGTTGTATCACCCCTCATCTTCCCCCATGTAATTGTCCCAACTACGATGTAACCCTTTAATGATATCGACACAATGACCCTATTCCTCGACAGGGCTGTGTCCCCACCATCTCCTCTAACCCCTTCCATGCGATCTTAAGTAATTGCAACGGCTTCTGCTGCAAGAGATCAAGGCTGCTTAGTATTTTTCTCCAAGCACTAAGACCGGCACATGTCAGATTCGAGCAAGAGACATAGCTCAAGATTAGACCGTGTGACACCATGACACAGTGGACACGTCTCCTAGGAGCGCTGGCATGACAAAACTGGGACCGAATAATTGTTCGCCTGACTTAGCATACATCAACTGAATGAAAGAGGTAGGAACACCACGAACTACACAAACTTTGCATCAATGGAAAAAGATAGGTTTAAATTATAAGCGATGACAGTTGTGAACATGATCCCACACTATTTAATCGCAATAACGAAATTTGAAGTCTAACAAGAATAAAAAAGAACACTTAAAACAGAAAACTGGTAGAAACCTAAACAATGACTCTATGGCATTGTCCGTCGCTTGCAAAGGGACACAAGGGAGATGTAAGTGATCTTTTTTTCGGGGAATTGTGGTTAAATTTATCTGTACGAGAGAAGCAAAATAAAGACATGTAAGTGATATTTTTGCATCTAAGAAAATACGTATGGGCAAGAACAATGGCCCACGTTTATACAGATGTCATACGTTGTCTCAAGAAAACAATACCCTTCCTCGATTAGACGAAATTGGCCAAGAATAAGTCCTAACTGGGTTTAGTTGATGCTCACCCTCTACTCTCAAGGAATGACTCATCGGCGAAATGTTGAAGCCTCAGAAGAATGATAACACGTATTCTTTAATTGACTTCATAAACAAACAAGCAAATGACAACGGGTTCTTATTTAGTATAATCCACGTGCACCCTGGGAAGGCTTCCAGTATGACTTCAAAGACACTACATGAGGTCGGCTTTATTCTACGTAGACAAAAGGGCAGGCTCGGGCAAGCGAGTGAATCCCTGAAAAGGGCAGCACTAATAGCAGAGGCGACCTCGAGGAGGGACCAGGCTGAAGGGATCCAACGGCAGCACCTGGTACAACATAATAGAGAGCCAATCAGGGACGCACGGCAGTAGCCAGCGCACCGTTCACGAGAAGAAGAGAAGTGCCAACAACATTGACAAGTCCGGCCGGTTAGTCCGGTTGTCGTCCATTCTTTCACGCACACTGCAAAACGTGGCAACATTCAGAAAGCAGGAATACGAATATAGTTTCTGCACTTCCGAATTCACCTGGCTGGAGAGACTTGACAAGACAACCAAATTAGTGCTACAAGAATGCGTAATCCTTTAAAGTTCATCCTCTCCCACTCCCTGTTTATTTTTTCTTATCAATCTTTGATGAGCCTTCCCTAAATAGGTAGACAGAGGACTATTTAAAGAGTGTTATGGTCGTCCTAGATAAGAACATCACCGTAGAGCGATAGATGTTAGAATTGTGTGTTCGCCAAAAAAATGTATGTGAATCTATAGTCCCTTCCTTGATTTGATATTTTAACAACCAACAGCTAGTCGAAATTTAAAATTACAGATTTTAAATTATAGCTTTAAAGCTAGTGTGATCAGCTATCATTTAAACTCATTTTCACAAAGTTTATACGGATCGGAGTTTTTAGAGTCAACGCTTTATAGGATGTTGGAAATGAAAGAAAGTTGAATGATGACCTTGGGAATTTGAATATTCGACCTCCCGCTGGAGAATATTCAATATGCATTTAAAAGTTCTATTATTTCTACCTAAACCGTGTTTGTACCTTCTTTTATCGCAAAGTGCAACCACAATGTTTACACCTGGCTAACCCAAGTTCATCATTGACCTTGATTTTTATTTCTGTCACTTATTGGAATTACAGTTCGTCTGTCGAATACAGACTTTATACTAACTTTTGGCACTTCAATTCATAGGAAAATTGTGAGACACTAAGTGGGTGTTGGTTATAGATATATCTCTTCTTAGTTTTTTTATCCGTAATCACTTCTTAAAAGATATCTATTAATGAACTTACAATATAAAATTGGACAGTACAGACATACTATAAAAGATAAGTCTTTCTGATGCATGCTAACAAATATTGAGTGGCAAAGTGCAATTTTTCTTTCATCCTCTTATTTATTACGATCATCTAGACCTTTTGTGAATTTGGCCTTGAAATTCAGAATACCAAATGTTGGCCTCATTTTTTTTTCCAACACTTAATCAGGACTCTTAACAATTTTTTATTCCAACTTGTGGGACTACCTATATTTATCCATATAGATCTTACTTTTGAAAATGCAAGTTTAGCTCCATAACAAACGCAATACTGTGACATAATTTATATATTTAATAATTCATGATGCAGATAAAACAATACCCAAAAAACTATTCATTTTTTGAAGAAAATACCCTAAAAAACTGTGTCATTTCAGTGATTAATTGAGCTAAGATCATTGAAGCAAACATATATTGTCATTGAAAATACGATGTATTGTCATTTAAGGTAACATATATTTTCATTGAAAATACGAGGTATTGTCATTTAAGCTAACATATATTGTCATTGATGCTAACATATATTGTTATTTAAGCTAACACTTAGTGAATTTTCTTTTGAATTGAAGTCTTCTTCTTCAAAAAGAAAGTTTGCCCTAGTGGTCCCCTCCTGAGCTGCCGCCGCTACAGCCTCTTGCAGTCACCGCTGCTGCCGTCGAGCAAGGACCACCACCCTTGCCTTGTGCCCCCCCAGCCCGTGCCCTCCCCCTGGCCGCCCACACCCGCCACGCGCTCAAACGCACAAGGCCGCGGCACTGCGAGCCTGCGACGCGCCTGGCCGCCTGCGTCCGCGGTGCGCCCGGCCGCTAGCGCGCACCCTTTGTGCACCCGGACGCCCTTGCAGCCAATGGTTGCTGCGCATACCATGAATACAGTTGGATCTGCGACACCCTGTTGAAGCGGACGTCAATCGTCCCGCCAATGAGGCATCGAGAATTTCCCATAGCCTCTTCACGCACTATCAAGTTCCGAGGTACTTCTACACTCTTTGGTACCGTCCTCTTCGTCTAGTATTCTTTGAGTGTTCATCCACCGCCGTTAGATTAGATTTGGATTTTGAATCTTCAAGCGAATAGATTGAACAGGCCTTTGAGTCTTCTAGCGATTGCCCGTTCGAAGTCATTGATTTTGGTGCCTTGCATCACCACGGTGGTTGTAAGACAATACTCCCATCCTCGACAAGGTGAGGGCCTGCACCATCAGTACTTTCACGGGTTTTAATTTTCGAACTCGATTGTGTGATATGTGGTCTGTTTTATCCCATCACCCCTTGTTGTCCTAGAATCCAGTTTCCATCATCGGCTAGCTTCGTCACATCTAGTCATCCTGCATCAGGTTCAATTTTGTTCAAAGACTCCTAATAATTCTCAATCAATTTTATTTTTTTAATATCCATTGATAGAAAATGCAGACATAAGTTGACCTAACATATATGTTTGACGGAAATATTCAATCTGTTTGAATCAAATTGTTGGTTGTAACAACTGGGTTACACACATATTACTATTTATGTATGATTACTGTTGAAATTGTTTATCCCATCTAGAGTGATTTCATAATGTTTTGGATTAAGACATCATTAGTAATGTTATGGTTGAAAATATGCGTAGAACCCGGGTCAGTGACAAAACTATGATTGGTTGTTATGTAATGCAACATGCCAATGAGGGCCTACCTATATATGATGGTCATCACTGGATTACATAGAACGTGAGACCCTCCAGCCCCTATCTGCATTACAGGAATAAGACTCCACTACTGTGACTAAGAAGACTCACTCCAATCTATCAAACAAGATGAACTCGTGTTTGCTTCCGTTGCTAACAATTTCTACCACTAACCTCATTCTGATCGACTAAAACATCCGATCACAATTTCATAGATGCAATTTGATCTGAATTTCCATCCATGCCAAGCATAGGCCTCTTCAGCTGACACATTAACCATTGTCCTTGACAGTATGTCTGTTAGGCGCTACTAACATTGTCTCGATCGATTCAACAATGCACACCACAAAATGCTGAAATGATAACTAGATAGTCAAATGGACCATTTGGAAAACACAAGAGCATTCACGTTTGGTGTAATATACTTGAACCACTATTGATAATGAACTATTGATTGTAATAACCATGGTTGGCAAAAAGATTGTAATAACCATGCTTATGGGTTGGAAATTGTCCCTTAAGTTTTCCATTCTGGTTTTCTTTCTCTATCCATCTTTTTATCTATATTATCTACCTGTCTACCCATCTTTAAACATCTGTACACTTTTATTTGTTTACTCAACCGATGAGAGTTCCTCTAGAGTTATTGATAATGAACAATTGATCAAAAAATTTGCTGTTTAATGCTAACCATAGAGAAGAGACCCATCATTTGTGAGTTTTTGCCTGGTCAGAATGTCATGTTTTATGAGATACACATTTTTGAGATAATTTATCCTTAACACCAGCGTTGGGCCCCTAACTAGGTGGCCTTCCCTGCCTAGACGCCTGCGTGCTTATTGGGAGGGCGTGTTCGCGTGAAACTCACAACATTTATAGATTGAGTCATTTTTAGTGCTACACACACTAAGGGTAGCGATGCCCAACCTGATCTTTTAGGCCATCGGCCCCCCATGTGGTGATACACTATGGACGGTGGCCACGCGGCAAGCGTTGCATGCCAGCGCCAAGCGCCACGCACTGTTGCAAACGCTACACGCAAGCGCCATGCGCCGCATGGGAGGGGGAAGTGCTGCGGCCGGGCGTGGGATGCACAAGCCGGGTGGCGTGCCGCGGGTGTAACGCTCGGAGTTGTGCGGGGTGTCGCGCAGCAGGTGTGCAGGCAGTGCGTCCATTGCGGGTTGCGCGGCTATGAGACATCCAGCCAAGAGACTAAGGCAAGTGGAGCACTAAGAGTGCCAAGCCAGCATGGGGCTGCGCGGCGTTCCCGCGGGTAGTGCTGGGTGCGCAATACCCAGCTTGAGGCGCCAAATGCGGCGGCGTCGTGCAGACTGCGTGCCAATCTATCAACGCGGGTGCTGGTGGCCTATGTGATCATCAAGGCATGGGTGTCATGTGTGATTCCCACACCTGCAGGCGTGCGGCGTCCGGCTTAGGGGCACATGTGTAGCGACAGAGCAGGCGCGCGTGCGCGGAGCGGCGGCCTCGAGGCGGAGAGCCGACACTACCCTGGCGTGATTCGCCTTGTCTCGTTCGTTATATCACCCCTCTTCTTCCCCCATGTAATTGTCCCACCTACGATGCAACGTTTTTATGATATCAACGAAATTACCCTATTCCTTGACGGGGATGCGTCCCCACCATCTCCTCTAACCCCTTCTATGCGACCTTAAGCAATTGCAAAGGTTTTCGTTGCAAGAGATGAATTACAAAGGCTTCCGGTACGCGCCCGATTCGAGCGAGAGACATAGCTTGGGATTTGACCGCATGACAACTAGTTAGAGAGACAATATGCATATACCATATGTGCATAAACATGTATATCCTTTTTTTACATATTTATCACCATCTTGATGTATTTCAATGACATTTGTGTGAAAAGCAGGTTAAGCCCCCCACGGTGTTTTTTATGTTCTCCCATTTATTGGCACTCGTCTCTAAACCCAGACTTTTCATTTTCTCCTCTGCCTCAAATTACCTTTCTGGATAAGTTATTTTTTATTGTCACCTGCTTCTTAACTTAGACCCTTCTTGGCTTCATCTCACCTCCGCCTCAATTGTACCCTGCCTGGTGGGCTATTTTTGCCTTGATTGTTCTTTATGGGAACTTTTGTCGTACTATAAATTAAATTCAATCACGAATTTCATTCAGTTGAATTTTAGGCCTTCAACTTAACCTTGATGATCATTAAGGACGCTATAAATACTTAGAAAAAATGTCAACGATGGTTGACGAAGACAATCTTCAATATGATTGCACCAAGTATTGTAGCGACCGAAATTTAATGTGCATATATAACTTACTACCCGATGAGAAAACAAAACACACAAAGATATGATAGAATTTTGAGCTTTTGTATTTCACGAAATCTTAAAGCCGTGCACCATCAATGCATACTTTTTCGTCGGTAATATGGAATGAGTAAACAGTTCTATTTATTTATGTGTTAATATAGTAAGACGAGTGTAAAATCCTTAGATACAAAGGTTATCACAATGGCGGGGACCCAGATGCAAAAACATCGAATGAGTAGTTTTTCATATCGTATAGACGCAAAGCAGTGGAACCATAAAAGACGAGAACATAACAATAATACACTCTTTAGGAATCTAAGAGTACCATCTTCAATGGAAAGCGTTATGATCTGGGAGTATAAGAGGGGATAATACTTCCATATGTATCTGGCAACGAAGAAGAATAACCATTAGGCCAATGTCTCAGAATACTTATTTCCTTGAGAATTTCATACGCCCCAAATCAAGGATTGGGCCAAATGCTGAAAGTATAGTGTAATGTCAAGCCAATAGCGGTTTTCTCTCAAGTGCTCGGGGACGTTTATGAAACGTGTCGAGATCTGTCCAAGTCTATGTGTTGAATTTATGAAATGGCTTGTGTTAAGGAGTCAGCAAACTCATGAGTCAGTCAACTCGCCACATTTACAGCACACTTAGCAGCCAGGTCTACAGGGCGTAACAAGATAAGCAAGTAAAGAAATTGACAGGTACCCTATACTTGTCGAGAGATCTAGAGGTCAAGATTAAATATAGGTTCGAACATATTTAGGATCAAAGATATAGGGTTTGGATTGAGCGGTAGACGGGAAAGAAATCAACGATAACCTGTTATAACAGAAAGGATTAAAGAGCAAAATTATATTATAAGATTACTTTATGGTATTATAAATATTAACCAATGCAAACATTTTTCTTTGCGGAAAATACAATGATATTTTAACAACCAATGATGGTGTGTCTCATCTTCCTCTTATTTTTCTTTCTTTTCCGTCTCCATTATCATTTTGATTGATATTGATTTCTTCTTTAAGAGTCTTTACAATGTGCTCTTAAAAAAGCACCCCCAGAAAATGTATCCACATTCACAAATATAAGTTTCACGGCTTGTTCTTTCTGCGATGTCATCTCCCGCTCTTTCTCTAGTCCCTCTCAGAGTGAGTCAACGGTATAATAAAGCGCTAGATAGCCGAGGTGGATGCACAAATAAGTGAAAGGAGACGTTGGAGTATGGCTGAAACAATGGTAGGAACTAAAGCAATGTGGTGGGCAGCAGCCACAGAGGCACGGGCTAGAGGAAGAGAAAGGGAGATACATACACACTATATATATTTGTAGAGAGAGGAGAGCGAAAGAGATGAGTTAAGAGACAGAGGGGGACAGAGTGGGGAGGCAGAGAGAGGGAAAGGGAAAGAGAGGGGAGACGGACAGAGGGAGCGAGAGAGGTGGCAGAGAAAGGGAGAGGGAGGAGCAAAAGGGGACGCGAAGAAAGGGGGAGGGAGGGGGAGCGAGAGGGGACGTGGAGAGAAGGAGAAAGAGGGAGAGAGAGAGTGGGAGAGTGGGGGGAGAGGGGAGACACAGAGAGAGAGAGAGAGAGTGGGAGAGTGGGGAGGGGAGACAGAGGGAGTGAGAGAGAGAGAGAGGGAGAGAGAGAGAGAGAGAGAGAGAGAGAGAGAGAGAGAGAGAGAGAGAGAGAGAGAGAGAGAGAGAGAGAGAGAGAGAGAGAGAGCGAGAGAGAGAGAGAGAGAGAGAGAGAGAGAGAGAGAGCGAGCGAGAGAGAGAGCGAGAGCGAGAGAGAGGGAGAGAGAGAGAGAGAGAGAGAGAGAGAGAGAGAGAGAGAGCGAGGGAGAGAGAGAGAGCGAGAGAGAGAGGGAGAGGTGTTATAGCACAGACTCCAGAAGCTTTCGGACCGACACCTCGAGCTCGTCCCTCCAACGCCATCATGATGAAGTCGACAGAATCATCATCACAATCTTTAGACAGAAGTACTTCTTCAAACATATCTGCATCGAGAGGCCAAACTTGACGGTGTCCGTACAGGAGTCAGTGCATAGGAATGGTGGAATGCTGCCACCCATACAGACGACAGCTCCTGCTGACGATAATCAAAGGCTACTTACTCCTTCTGGAGACAGAGGCACGGCGTTGCCGAATGCACCATGAATTCAAATTACATGTGTAGGGAAGTTTGGCTTTATATTGCGGATCATGATCATGCAAAAATAAAACGAACCTTGATTTTGGATAATATGGGAGTCAATTTCCAAATGGCTAGGGTATCTAGGGGATAGGAAAATCAAAGGATTGAAGCACTATGACTCAAAATAGTAGAGAGTTGAGTGAATTGAGGACCCCCACTGCGCCACTATTCACTGAGCCGATCCTACTTGAATGTTTTTATTCTTTCATTAAGTCAATCTCACTTTAGGGTGGAAGATAGGCATTTCTCCAAGTCTTTAAGCACAGAATTTCCTTTTCTTGATTCTCCATCTACCTTGCCATGTCATTCCATTTGTTATACCATATGTCATTCCATTTGTTCAACCATGAGCCATATACCTATCCAATTTCTTGAACTTTTCTCTAACCAAACAGCCTTTCATCGATGGTAGCCATCTCCCAAGCCATTCTATCTCCCTTTCGATGGGATCACCTTTATCCCATCTCTATCACCATTTCTGTCTAATTTTGCTCTTCAATTTCTTATTACCTCTTCTTCTCTTCAATGATTTTACATAATGCCCTTATTAGAGTCAATTTTAACTCTATTCTTTTTTCTCTTTCACAATGTTAAGTATTTTCTTTACCCCTTACAATATGAAGAACTTTTTTTAAAAAAAAGGGGGATTTTTTATGATAGGAATTGTTAGTACATTAATTTTGTTTCAAGTTATTGAATCTAGTAAGCGCATTACACGTGATTTCTTTCTTTCTATTTCTTTCTCATTCAACTAAGTCTTGGGAGAAGGCAACCTGAAATGATATATCCTCGATAAACTTTTCATTCGAAATCCATCACTTCCCCTTTGAGAATGCTATCTTTTGTTCATTCTTATTCTCTTACCCATGCCATCACACTATTTGATATTCTGTGGTAACTGGGAGGCGGAGAATGTCTATATTTCATCTTATAGTTGGAGGAAACTTAGTGGATAATTTTAACACAAGTAGCCGCTACCCGGAAGAGAGTGATCTTGATATGAGAAATGAGAGGTCCACCACTTGAAGAGTGCAGTGAGGAGCATTATCGATCATAGTGTAATATCTGGAGAGAAGTACATCTTTCTATTCATTTCATTAGCTCTACCCAAAACCAAGAGGATGGCACTCATATTCCTGACAAGGTGGAATCCAAATTGTCGAGGAGAGTTTCGTTTGAGCATGTTATTGATAATTCTAACACTTCATGCAGATGAATGAGGATTGATGGATGAAGAAGTCATCTAAAGAAATAACGGTACATTGCTAAGGGACTAGCAATGATTTAAGTGGGGGGGTATGATAACTTGCAAATTAACATCATTAATTGATGAATTTTACATTATATTTATGTGTTTTAATGACTATATTTGCATGTTATCATATTAAAATAAAGATAAATCACTTACACTTTCATTTTATTATTATTTCTGATTTTTTATCATTTATTACATGGAATTTAACCTCATTTTAGTGATGAAATATTTTTTGCAGGGCCTTAAATATTTGGCTCAAGGTTGGTAAGGGCTTTTTCAATTTTCTGCAATGGGTCCATATTTTTATATAATTTTTTTACCATTATATAGCCAAGAAATGATTTTTATATATTTAAATAATACATATTTAATTTAATTGGCATTTTATAATGTATTTATATATATATACTAAAGGGCATCCACGTCATTTGCCTGAAATTTGGGTGAATGAGTGGATGATTATTATCAAATAATAAGGGAGAGAGAGTGAAAACAATTGAATATACATATATATATAAGGCCACCGACATGCACGTGCCTTAAGGAGCATGCATGCGGTGTCAAGTTGCCGCGTGCATTAATGCACGCGGCAACCGACACGCACGTGCAGGCTTAATCTATTTAAAAATAAAACAAGTTGTTAGCGCGTGCATTAAATGCACTCGCTAACCGACATCCCTTTTTGGAATTGACATTTTACGCTCTCAATTTTCTGCGTACATGCGGAAATCGACGCTGTAAAACAATAAAAAATAGAAAAACGATAAGTTCACCTCTTTTTTTTATTGTAATACAGGTCAACAATTGCGACTTAATCGGAAATAAGGCTGACGTGGCATTTTTATGGCCATTTAAATGAAGGAACTGTTTTTTAATCATTGTGGGCGGCGGACGCGGACAACCAGGTGTTAAAATGCGATCCGAGATGGCAGAAAATGAGAAAGAATGCATGAGACAATCACAAAAATCAATTTTTTTAAAATAAACAAGATGATCCAACGGCCTAGATTAATCGATAGTAAAATGACGATATCTAGAGATCTAGATGTCCGATTGGGCTGAAATTTTGAGGGTAGGTTTGTCCTTTCTCCCTCTACAATCTAGACAATTGGATCTTTAAATAGAGGTTTGGAATGGGCGAAAACCACTTTTTGAAGCTCTCTCCAAGGATTTGGCCAAGAAGGACACAAGGGATGCTTTGGAAGTTGACAGTTCTTGATTCTGCATTCAAAGTTGTAAGTTTCTGATTTGTATTTCAACTTCTTCTTGAACGATTCTAAAACGCCAAGGCATGGGCGAAATGTACATGCCCTAGAAGTTGGTTTTGAATAAAATTAGCACTGCATTTTGATTCTCATTCAAGATCTGATTTTTGATCCTTAATTCTACATCAATTTAGAACATTTATGCTTCATTCAATTTTTAATTTAGGGTCGGATTTCATCTTTTCCCCAAATTCTTCACTTTCTCTCTCTAGATCAATTTTTCTAGTTTCTCTCTCTAGATTTAAATTTTTTGTGTAGGAATTTAATTTAATATATAAAAAACCTAAAAAATAAAATTTGATTCGAAAATTCATCCATCTTGAAGTCCAATTTAAAAATCCGTTTCTTGATTATTTAATTCCCAATTTTAATTCATAAAAATTGTCTTTAAATTTTATAATAATTGGGAAATGAATAATCTGAATTAATCTGATTTTAAAATTTAAATATTCCTATCTTGAGCTTTCTCACTGAAATATTTAGAATCACAAGTAAGTCTTACTTGATTTGGATTAATTAAAAACATTATTAAGCATAATTAGATTTATTAATTGCAAAATTTATTCATCTTTGAATTAATTCATTGAAATTGGATAAAAATTCTTATTTTTTTTCCTCACTGTGGTTTGACCCCTTTCTTGCTCTATATTCTATATTTAGTGATTAATGGAAATTATAAATTTTATTGTTTAAGTCTAAACGCCAAATCAACGACATAGTTACGTGCATTTTTGGGCTTATCAGCTGCCTTGACGACCAATCCTCCTCCTGCGTGGCTCTCTCCTCTCGTTCTTGTTCCTATGGACACTCTTGCGCCTACACCTCTGCCTCCACGCATGACAATCAAGTTGACAAAGAGCAGCTACTTACTGTGGAAGATTCAAATAGTGCCTATTATCAAGTCGCAAGGTCTTGGTCAGCACCTCACTTATCCTCCGCCCCCTACGAACATCAACACACACAATGAAAATACTCCCTGGAAGCACAATGATCAACATGTACTTTCAACTATTATTTCGTCCATGTCTGCAGAACTGCTTCCTATGGTTTATGGATGTGTTACAGCTCATGATGCTTGGGACAAACTTGCATTTGAACTTTCATCTGCATCAGAATCCCGCATAATGGAATTAACCACTCGGTTTCATTCCTTTAAGAAAGGAAACTGATTGCTTGATGAATACATTACTGAGTTTCGAACAATCATTGCTGAACTAACTAGTGTTGGTGAGTTTGTTGCCGAGCGCACTACAAAGTTTGTTTCTCTCCGCAGGCTTGGCTCCAAATTTCCATCGATGATATTGTGGCTGCTTTTCTTTCCGAAGTTGCGTTAGACAATTTTGAGAGTGATGAAGATCGTCTGGACTCATCAACTGCACCAATGGCCAACCAAGTGAAAACTCATCTAAGTGAAGCCTCGAACTCCAACTCTGGGCATTACACGAAATCTTATCATACTTGAAGTTCTAAGTACTCTGGAAGACCTGGTGATGGGCGCGGACGTCATGGCTGTGGTGGAAGATTTATTCCGCGCTGTCAGTTGTGCCTCAAGCAAGGACACCGTGCCCTTGAGTGTCGCTCCGTCTTGCCCAGTCGCACGCATCATTTCTCTGGCTTTCCGCATGCTCAACCAGCACCCAACTATTCCCCACAAGGGTACCTTGTGCATCATGGAAGCCAGTTTTGGCCGCCTGTCCCTCCACCTGGCCCCCAACCCACTCCAATGTGGTATCTTGATAGTGGGGCAACGCATCACGTCAGAGCTGATGTGCACAATCTCTATGGCCCTACTCCATACACTAGCTCAGACCATCTCTACATAGGTGACGGTACAGGTTTGGCTATCTCCTCTATTGGAACTTCTTATATTCCATTACATAACAATAATCGTCCTCTTCGTCTCGATAACATTCTTCATGTTCCGTCCATTTCAAAGAATCTTTTGCCTATTCAAAAATTAACTGCTGACAATCAAGTTTATGTCGAATTTTACCCTCATGTCTGTTATGTAATGGACCGCATGGCCGGGGATCTTCTTCTCACGGGACGGGTGCGTGATGGCCTCTATTGTATTGCGCCAAGTGAAGCAAAGGCATTTTTTGTTGAAAGACAATCTGCTGATGTTTGGCATTCTCGTCTGGGACATCCTGCTTTTCGAACCTTAAGACAAACTATTAAGCGTTTTGGTCTTCCTTTGTCACAAACATCAGTTTTATCTTCTTGTTCTGCATGCTGTTTGAGCAAGGCTCATAAACTTCCTTTTTCAGTAAACGAGCATTCTTCAATATTACCTTAACAAAAAATCCATTCGGACCTTTGGGGTCCTTCACCGGTTAAATCCTATCTTGGTTATTCGTACTATGTTACCTTTGTTGGTGAATTCAGCAAGTACACCTGGTTGTACTCGCTGAAGGCCAAAAGTGACGTGTTTGCAATCTTCATCCAGTTTCAGCACTTAGTGGAGTGCCAATTCTCTTGAAAAATCAAGGTCTTTCGTTCAGATTGGGGAGGTGAGTATCAACCTCTTTCTAAATATTTTCAAACATGTGGCATAAAACATGAAGTTTCCTGTCCACATACGCGTGAGCAGAATGGGACAGCGGAACGGAAACATCGCCACATAATTGAAACTGCTTTATGCATGCTAAAACAAGCCTCAATGCCAGGAAAATTCTGGGATGAAGCTTGTGCCACTGCTGCATACCTTATTAATCACATGCTTACCCCCTTGTTGAGAAATAAATCTCCCTTCGAAGTGCTACACGGGAAGGTACCTGACTACAAGTTTTTATTGGTTTTTGGCACGCTTTGTTTCCCGAATCTCCATTCGTATGCTCAAAACAAATTATCCTTACGGTCTGACCAATGTGTTTTTGTTGGCTATAGTCCATTACATAAAGGATGTAGGTGTCTTTCGTTGCGCACGCATCGATTATATGTTTCTTGAGACGTGGTTTTTAATGAATCGTGTTTTCCATTCGCCTCCTCATTTCAGTCTGCTCGTGGATCCGATGGCATTTAAGGATCATCCCCTGTGGAATATACCACAATAAATATTTTAAATACCTCTACTCCCGCACAGGAAGCGACACACGTGTCCTCGTCTACCTTTCCACCTATACTGTCCGAAACCCCTATTCCACCCTGTCCGCCCTCTACACCACTGCCCTCCTCGCAAACCAAATCTGATCATGAAAATCAATCTGCATGTACCACCGATCAATCCACTCCTCCGAAAAGGACGCGTGCTATCTATGAGCTTTTAGATCTTCCACAGGTAACTAACGAGCGCAGAAGACTGCTTCCTCGCCCCAGTGCGAATCATGTACAGGTAAGTTCAAATTCTACATCATCCGTAGTACTTGAACCATCTACCTTCTTGCAAGTCCTGCGAATACCAGTCTGGCACAAGGCCATGGAAGAAGAAATTAGTGCACTTCATCAAAATTAAACCTGGGTTCTTACCAAATCACCTCCAGGTGCGAATATCGTTGGCTCCAAATGGGTATTTAAAACTAAACTTCATGCTAACGGTTCAGTAGAAAGGTATACAGCTAGATTAGTTGCCCAAGGTTTTAGTCAGTCACACGGTATTGATTATCATGATACTTTTAGCCCCGTCGTAAAAATGACAACCATACGTTCCCTACTATCAATCGCTATATCCAAAAACTGGTGCATACAACAACTAGACATTTCAAATGCCTTTTTACATGGTGATCTTAGTGAAATTATTTATATGAAACATCCTCCCAGATTTGTTAATCGCTCGTATCGTAATCATGTATGTCTCTTAAAGAAGTCTCTCTATGGTCTTAAACAAGCACCTCGAATATGGCATCAAAAACTTTCAAGTTTCTTATCTCAATTACATTTTCAAAGTTCAAAGACTGACACGTCACTATTTTTTTGAAATTCATCCCATTCACACTTATTTCTCCTTGTTTACGTCGACGATATATTCATCTTAGTTTCTAATCATAATGAAGTTACTACAACTATTAACGCTCTTAGAGGCGCATTTCCTGTTCGACACTTAGGTTCAGCTCAGTACTTTCTTGGCATCGAACTAATAAAAAACTCAACTGGGATTCAATTATCGTAATCTAGATATCTAAAGCAAATACTAATGATGTCTACAATGGATACGCGTAAACCCACTTCCACACCATCTAGTCTATTGAGTTCTTCTTCTTCAAATCCAGTTTCTCCCGATCCTACTCTATACAGAAAAATTGTTAGTCTGCAATATCTCTCTTACTCGCCCAGACATTACCTATGCGGTAAATCGAGCCCATGCAAGTACCGAAGCCCATGCAACAGCTGAATACAAATACCTTTCAAGTACCGAAGCTGAATACAAATCTGTTGCCCATGCAACAGCTGAACTGATTTGGATCGAATCTTTACTTCATGAAATCGCCTTACATCCTGGTTCTGCTCCCACACTATGGTGTGACAATCTTGGAGCCACCTATCTTACAAGAAATCCTGTTTTTCACTCGCGTACTAAACACATCAAAATCGCCTTTCATTTTGTTCGAGAACGAGTAGCGTCTGGCTTACTTAAAGTTTCTTTCTTATCTACACATGATCAACTTGCATCTAAGAGAATTATTTTGTTTCAAGATAGTTAAAATGGTTACAGGAGCAGTTTCTTTCTTGTTATTTTGTTTCAAGATAGTTTTTTCTGTTTCTGAGTTGGCGGTTCAGATAATCAAAGGTAGGTGATTCTAACTGACCGGTAGTTACATGGCATGCCAAGGTGATAGCCCCATGAGTTGTATAAATACCTGTGTGGACCAAAGATAAATCACAGCAACAAGTGTTTTCCTTTCTTTTTCTCTGTGAGTGAGAAGGGGCTCTTGTGTTGTCATCTGGAGTTCTCTCCAACAGATGGGACCCCAGTGGCAGCAGTTGGCGCAACACGACGGAAATACAATGGGTAACGCATCGCAGCAGCCAGCACACCATTCCCGAGGAAGAGAGAAGCGGCAACAACTTAGACAAGTGCGGCCTGTTGGTCCGGCTGTCGTCCATTCCCCCACGCAAACTACAAAATGTGGCAACCTTCAGAAAGCAGGAATACAAATATTGTTTCCACTTCCAAATTCACCTGGTTGTAGTGGGCTTCCTGAAAGAAATCTTTGACAGCATTTAGAGAGAAAGAAGGATAGAACAGGGAGAGAGAGAAGAAGAAGAAGAGGTACACCAAGAAGAGGTGGAAGTTAGATCATTGTATTATCTGTGAGATGTCCAGCTTACATGGGTTGAATATTTATAGTGCTATATCATAGACTTCATATAGTAAGTTTCCGTTTTAATCAAATATCCGTTGTAACAACTACAACGGATATATAATTTGAACTGGTCGGTTTAATCTTGACTGTTATAACTGGTGTGGCGCATTGATCACAACCGTTGATCCGTGTCGTGGTCCTTCCAGTTATAACAGATATATTAAATCCTGACTATTATAACCACGTGGGTGCATTGATCATAATCGTTGATCTCGTGCTCACTCTATCTACGGTTTGATCCTAATCTTCCAGATTTAATCCTATCTCTCTATGTTTAATCCTGACTATCTTTGAACCTATAGTAGATCTTCACAGCTAGTTCTCTAACGAGTATATAATACTTAGTTGTTTCATTACTAACTTATCTTGATTAGTCCCTATGCAGCTGTCCTCTGATTTCGAGCGAGTTGGCGCACCTGTCTAGTGCTGACTCCTTAACACCCCCCGTCAAGCTTAGTGCCGAGAGTTGAGGAGGAGTCCGAGATGTTGAGCTTGCCACAAAGGAGGGTGAATTTTGGGGACAGAAGTGGATTTGTAAGAATGTCTGCAAGTTGCTCTTTGCTGTTGACGAATCAGATGATCAAGAATTTTGCTGCAACCTGCTCCCTGACAAAGTGACAATCAATTTCGATGTGCTTCGTTCTTGCGTGGAAAACTCGATTTGCAGCAAGATATGTTGCCCCAACCTTATCACACCATAAGACTGGAGGAGTGGTGCTATGGAGCTTCAGCTCTCTGAGAAGAGAATGGATCCAAATGACTTCTACTGCCGCATTTGCTAAGGCTTTATATTCAGCTTCTGTGCTTGATCGAGCGACTATCTCTTGCCTTTTAGAACTCCAGGAAATTAAAATTTTACCGAGGAAGACTAAGAAGGTGTTTTAGGAGTTTCCAATCATCAAGGGAAGAGAATGCATTTTTTGACAAGCCTTATTAATGGCAAAAGAAATATCAGGTCTAGTCAAAGTAAGATATTGAAGAGAACCTATGATTTTTCTGTATAAAGTGGGATCGGGAAATGTGCACTAGAAGAAGATGTCTTGGTTAAGTTGCAAGGAGTTAATGAGGGCTTGCAATTTTCCACATAGGCATTTTCCAAAATTTGATGTAAATACTTAGATTGTGATAATAGATAACCATTTTTGCGTTTAACTAATTCAGTTCCAATAAAGTATGCAGTTGGCCCTAAATCTTTAATTGCAAAATTCTGCTGCAATTATTGAACAAGCGAGTATATGGACGCAGAACTTGGCAAAATGATAAGAATGTCGTCAACATATATTAAAATGAAAATTGGGTCTGGAAAAGACAACTTGAAAAACAATGATGTATCAGTGTTTGAACTGGTGAAGTCGAGGGAGTTTAAAAATTAAGTGAGCTTGGTGAACCAAGGTCTAGGTGATTGTTTTAGTCCGTAGATGGATTTTCTGAGTTTATAAACATGTCTAGAGAGATGTGTATTTCCGAAACTAGTTGATTAATCCATGTAAATGATTTCATCTAGATCCCCATGCAAGAATGCATTGGAGACGTCTAACTGATGAATATTCCAATTACTACTAATTGCTATGGATAGCAATAATCCGATAGTTGGATGTTTGATTACAGGGCTAAATGTCTCAGAGAAATCAAATCCCTCTAGTTGATTGTAGCCCTTTGCAACAAGCCTAGCTTTGTACCTATCAATGTCACCGTTGGGTTTATATTTGAGTCTATAAACCCATTTACACCTGATGACATGAAAATTTGGATTTCTTGGGACTAATTCCCATGTTTGATTTTGTAGTAAAGCCTTCATTTCTTGTTCCATAGCATGCATCCAGTTAGGAGTTTTTGATGCAATGCTATAAGATTGAGGTTCCTTAATTCAAGTTACACCAGCTGAAAAACATTGTCGTAGAGGATGTCTAATGGCAGTTAAAGATAATTGTTGATGAGTGCAATCGGACGATGGGTTTTGATAAATGTCTAGAATGGATCCAAGAATTCCGTTATTTTCAAAACCAGAATCGAGTTGTGAAAAAGGTAATAAATTCTCAAAGAAGACAACACATGACGAGAGATAAAAAGTTTACATGTATGGAGAGACAAGCATCTGTATCCGAGGTGCATGGCACTGTACCCAAGAAACACACATTTTTCTGCTTGGGGTTCCACCTTATTTTTAGCATAAGAATGAATATATGGGTATCACAAACATCCAAAAGTTTTAAGAACATTGTAATTTGGTTTGCAATTAAACAGAATTTTGTAGGGTGATTTATTGTTCAAAATTGGAGTACTTTGGCGATTTATCATATAGGCTGCAGTCACAATTGCTTCGTCCCAAAATTTTATAGGCATTTTGTCTTGATGAAGCAGGGAGAGTGCAGTTTCAATTAGGTATCTATGCTTACGTTCTGCTGTTCTGTTTTGTTCAGGGGTGTGTGGACAGGACACCCTGTGAACAATCCCTTGAGTTTTAAGGTAAGAGGGGAGTGATTGATACTCCCCTCCCCAGTCAGACTGTACATATCTTTTTTTTGTTGAGAATTGATTCTCTACTTGTTGTTGAAGTTTTTCAAAAACATCTAGAAGATCACTTTTCTTCCTTAAAGGATAAAGCCAGGCGTATTTGCTATAGTCGTCAACAAATACAACATAGTAGGAATAGCCAGAATGAGACAGTATAGGGGAGGGCCCCTACAAATCAGAGTGGATTAATTTGAGATATTTGTTGAATTTATGAAATGTGGGGGAAAATGGCAGCTTATGAGATTTTGGGATGTGACATGCATCACAAATGAAAGAAACTTTGGAATGAAAGACAGGGAGTCCATATTTTCGATTTAAAATTTTCAATATCTTCAGCTGGGGATGTCCTAATCTGGAATGCCATAGTTCTTTAGACGCTTTTTCTCCAATGTAAGAAGTTTTAGAATTTGGCTTGTCCAGGTAGTAGAGCCCATTTCTTATTGTTGCTTGAAGGAGAATTCTGTTGGTGGCTTTGTCCTTCACAATACAAAAGGAATCATGAAACTCAACAAAGACATTGTTATCCGAAGTAAGTTTTTGAATAGAGAGTAACTTTTTCGTTATAGAAGGGACATGCAAAATACTATTCAAAGAGAGTGTTTTATCAGATGTCGTAATTTTGGAATTTCCAATAGCAAGGATGTTCAAACCTGATCCATTACCTATGTGAAGTTGGTCATTTCCTTGGTAGCGCTGAGCTTGTTGTATGTTGCTTATGTTAGTAGTGACATGATGGGTAACCCCACTGTCGGGTACCATCGTTGAGTTTCAGCATTGAAAGCTTGTGGGTGATCGCCAGATAGATTCTATTGAGGCACTTAGGATAACCATATAAATTCCTGGCATTCTCTAGCTCTATGCTCGTATTGAGAACAGATTTGATAGCGTGGTTGATAAGTGTGATTTCTTCCTCGTCCTCTGCTTGAGTTTTGATGTCTACCACGCCAATTCTCTGATCTTGAGCTGCGCTTCTGCTCGGTGGGGTACTTTTGATGCCAATTATCATTTCTGGACCCACGCCCTTGATCATTGTTCCTGTAAGATTGTTTCTGGACTGAATTGACCATCAAGGAAAGCTGTTTCCATTGCCTTTATGATCATTGAATAAGTAGTCTTCGTGAGCCTTCAGGTTTGTGACAATCTGCTCGAAGGAAGCCCTCACAAGAAGGTATAAATTTTTGCAGGCTCATGGACTGGATGCCCAACAATCTCCAAAGCCTCCACGACGGACCTGAAAAGCTTGATATATTCCTCTATGGACATTGTACCTTTTCCAATGTATGCAAATTGTCTGGTTAACTCAGTTATTCTGGACTGGCTTCTTCTAGCAAAGTTGCTTTCCACAGATTCCCAAGCTTCTCTAGCAGACTTTGCTTTAGCAACGTTGGGTAGAATTGATTCAGAGATGGTGGATTGGAGAAAACCGAGAACTTGCTGGTAAATCCTCCACCAATTTCCATATTATGGATTTTTGATTGTGTCCCCTTGTTGATCTGTGACGAAGATAGGGGGAGATGCGTTATCATTAATGAAATGATTCAGACCATAACCATTTAGGAACGGCTGAACAATGTTCCTCCTCATCCGGTAGTTATTTGACTCTAGCTTGATCGAGAT